>NC_053026.1:120088744-120165484 GCF_003073215.2 Triticum urartu | reverse complement strand
TCAGTTATCAGCAGTAGCGAAGGAATCGCTCGACCGGGTTCAGTTAACAGCCATCGATCGATCGCTCGGGTTCAGTAATGCGTAGCCTGCAGTGCAATCACTCGGGTTCAGTTAGAGCCCAACGCCTCGCTCGGGTTCAGTTAGAGCCAACGCCTCGCACACACGCACGTACGTGTACGAGAAAAACGCGCATCGCTCGGCCTCCGACCTCCCACCGTAACTGGGAACTCCCCAAAATTTTCCTCCCCCTCGCTTCTACCACGGTTTTTTCCGTCATGGACGGCCCAAAGAATGTCATGCAGTTGCGTCTCCAGCCCGCCCAGGACGAAAAGCCCATTTTCTGTCATGATTTTTTGTCATAGAAGTAGAAGCCCACCACATCTATGATGATACCGGGTTTTGTCACAATTATCGTCATAGAAGTGTCATATGTATGACAGAAAAAAAATTCGTTCGGCCCAAAATGTCACGGATGTGTCTTTTTTTGTAGTGTTGCATGTTGAATTCTTAGTGTTCTAAATAGTCTGAATGCTTGCTATGGCCTCTATGTATCCCTATGAGAAGTTGGTATCATTTTTGTGAAGTTTTGTTGAGAAAATTTTGTGGGCTAATAAATTTCAGAATTTTGTTCATAGGAAAACCATGAATATCTTTAGGAAGTTTGGCTCTAAGAAGAACTCCAAGGGTGTTATTGGGGAGTCATCTGATAGTGATCTTCATCCTCGGAGGTTGGCGGAAGTACGGCCGTGTGAATGGCCGCACACCCCATTCCTTGAAGAGGCCGGAATCCTTCAGGAGTTCGCACAATATGCTGCTAATGCCGTCCTCACAAACATCTTTGTTCAAAGCTTTACTTTCCTTCCTAGGAATAATCCTCCTGAAGTGAGTTTTGATTTATATGCTGAAAACCATTAGATACCACTTACTGAATTTTGTAACATATGCATGATCCCTTCTGATGGGAGCTTAGCCGAGCCTAGGTCGGCTGAGTTTGAGGCCTTTTATCGCACTTTGAAGTGGGAGATGAGAGAGGGATGTTAGTTATCACTGCCGCTGGTTTGCATTTTCCTGCGGTTCATTACTTTGCTCTTTTCATTGCAAAATGCTTGCTTGCTAGGGAGAAGGTGGGTGCGCTCAGCTCACCAGACCTTGTTGTTTTACTTCGTGCATTAGAGGGCGACAACACTTATAGCTTGGGATCTATTGTGGCTCGTCGCCTCCACCTTAATAAATCCAAGGGTAAAATTCATGGTGGCTTTATGCTACTCGTTTGGCGGCTCACTTCGAGGTTGAGATACGCCCTCATGATTACCCTCTGACCAAGTTTTACATAGACCGTGCTGCCATGGATCACCACCATTTTACTGATGATAAATCTCCTGACATTCCTATTCCTTATAGCCTGGTTTTTAGCATTGAAACTCGTGATATTATTCCACTACATGCTCCTGCTTTGTTTGATCCTATTGCCAGGGGCGGATATAGGATTATGCCTGTAGATATCATCGCCTACCGGAACGCTTAGGCTACTGTAGAGGCAGTGGAGGAGCCTCAGCAGTGGGACCAGTGGATGCCCGCTCCTCAGTACCCCTACTACCATCCAAGCTACTGATCGACTACCAAGTTAGGCCAAAAGCCTAAGCTTGGGGGAGTACGTGTTCTCACGGACATTACATTCATGTCCATTTATTCATCTTGTCGGTGTTCACACTTTTTCATTGTATCATCCATGCTTAGAATTATTTTTCTTGCTTTCTTCTTGTGTGTTTGAAAAACTTTAGAAAACCAAAAAAATTAGTTGTAGTTAATTTACTTTCTATGCATGCTTAGCTGTAATATTAAAAAGAAAACCCAAAAAGTTTTCCATGTTCTTCTTTTGCTTGCTGGGAGCTTTCCCGTGTAAATAGTTTTTCTCGTTTTTGCTTTTCCCTTTTATTTTTCTTGTTCAAGAAAACCAAAAACTCCAAAAATATTTTAGTGTATTTCTCTGAATTTCTTTCCTTTTATTCGAGTCGTACCGAGGAGAAGACCACGATGAAAATGTTGAGTGACTCTCATATGAATAATTGTTGAACTAATAAAGAGCCCATTTTACCTTGTCTTGTCATGTTGAATAAAATGTTTGCAGATTCCAGCTTAGTCCATGGCACTCTTGCACTATTATTATTTTCACATCATTCGATCGTGCCAGTGAAAGGCAATAATGATGACATTTGATGAACTAGCTGTGGCAGAGGGAAACTGGTATGAACTCGACTTGTTATGTTTGTGTAAATATGTTTAACCTAGTATCCATGATTCAGCCCATTATGATTAAACATGTTTGCAATGACAATTAGAGATTATAGTTTCTCATGCCATGCATAAGTAGCTGGGAGTGAATAATGATTTATCTTGGGTATCAACATTGCGTTAAAATGATTGTGATGTAGTATGATGATATGGTATCCTCCTCTAAATGTTTGAGTGGCTTGACTTGGCACATGTTCATGCATGTAGTTGAATCAAAACCAACATAGCCTCTATGATATTTATGTTCATGGTGATCATATCTACTCATGCTAGTGTCCAGTGTTACTTATGCATAATGCATGTTCATGATCGTTGTTGCTCTCTAGCTGGCCGCTTCTCAATCTAATTGCTAGCCTTCGCCTGTACTAAGTGGGAATTCTGCTTGTACATCAAAAACCTTGAACCCAAAGTTATTTCCAGATGAGTCCACCATACCTACCTATATGCGGTATTACCCTGCCGTCCTAAGTAAATTTGCATGTGCCACCTCTAAAAACTTCTAAAAATATCCTTTTTGTTGCCTGGATCGTTCATGGAACGACAGGAGGTGGTCGGTATCTTCCATGCTAAGCGGGTTATTCTTAGGTCGAATGTTTATTCACTCGCCATCGCACGAGAAAAGGGCGGTAATAGGGATTCCCAATCCCGCACTCAAAAATGCAAATAATTAAACAAAACTCCCCCGGGGCTGTTGTTGGTTTGGACGGCACCCGTTGTTTCGAACAAGCCGTGGAATGTGATTGTTGGTGGAGGGGGAGTAAACCTTCACTCTTATCGCTTGGGAACCGCCACTGGCGTGCTTAGCATGGAATATATTGATAACTGATAGTCGTGAAGTAAAGGAGAGGGGTGCAAGTCTCAAAATATCATTTACCTTTGTTTTAAAACTTGAGCTCTGGCACCTCTGCAAATCACTGCTTCCCCCTGCAAAGGGACTATCTATTTACTTTTATGTTGTGTCATCACCTTCTAAAACAAGCGCCAGAACCTGAGAGCACGGCTGTCATGACTTATGCATTGTGTGTAGCTAATGTTGGGTGCATCATGACTGGATCTTTTCTACCATGAATTACAATGTTTAGTCGCTGCTTGGACTTTGGAGGTGCTCTGCATTTATGTTTTGCAGTCTCAGAAAGGGCTAGCGAGATACCACTATTGTCATATTATATCATGGTTGTTTTGACAACGTGTTGCCGTTCGAGATGTCTTATTATTGCTCGCTAGCTGATTATGTCATTGATATGAGTTAATATAATCTTTAAGAGTTATTGTCGGCATGGTTAGTTATAATGTTGGCTGAAAACCTGGGTCTGTTTAAGCTTATTTATGCAAACAAGAGCAAAAGAGTTCGTAAAAGTTTTTCTTTTTCACTTTTAGTTTATCAACTGGATTGCTTGAGGACAAGCAAAGGTTTAAGCTTGGGGAGTTGATACGTCTCCAATGTATCTACTTTTCCTAACGCTTTTCCTCTTGTTTTGGACTCTAATTTGCATGATTTGAATGAAACTAACCCCGGACAGACGTTGTTTTCAGCAAAACTACCATGGTGTTGTTTTTGTGCAGAAATAAAAGTTCTTGGAATGGAACGAAACTTTGCGAGGAATTTTTATATAATAAATAAGAATTTTTGGAGCCAAGACCTACCAGAGAGGGGCACCTAGGTGGGCACAACCCACCAGGGCGCGCTCCCCTCTCCTGGCGCGCCCTGGTAGGTTGTCCCCACCTGGTGGCCCCGCAGACCCTGAAACCGATGCTATAAAATCCTATTTTCCAGAAAAAATCAGGGAGAAAGAATTATCATGATCCACGAGCCGGAGCCGCCGTCACCTCCTGTTCTTCAACGGGAGGCCAGATCTGGAGTCCGTTTGGGGCTCCGAAGAGGGGGATCTTCGTTCTTCGTCATCACCAACCCTTCTCCGTCGCCAATTCCATGATGCTCCCCTCCGGGAGTGAGTAATTCCTTCGTAGGCTCGCTGGTCGATGAGGAGTTGGATGAGATTCATCATGTAATCGAGTTAGTTTTGTTAGGGCTTGATCCCTAGTATCCACTATGTTCTTAGATTGATGTTGCTATGACTTTGATATGCTTAATGCTTGTCACTTTGGGCTCGGGTGCCATGATTTCAGATCTGAACTGTTTATGTTATCACCATTATATCCATGTTCTAGATCCGATCTTGCAAGTTATAGTCACCTACTACGTGTTATGATCCGGCAACCCCGGAGTGACAATAGTCGGGACCACTCCCGATGATGACCGTAGTTTGAGGAGTTCATGTATTCACCGTGTGTTAATGCTTTGTTCCGGTTCTCTATTAAAAGGAGGCCTTAATATCCCTTAGTTTCCAATAGGACCCCACTGCCACGGGAGGGTAGGACAAAAGATGTCATGCAAGTTCTTTCCATAAGCAAGTATGACTATTTACGGAATACATGCCTACATTATATTGATGAACTAGAGCTAGTGCCGCATCGCCCTAGGTTATAACTATTTCATGATGAATATCATCCAACAAGTCACCGATCCGATGCCTATGAATTTATCCTATATTGTTCTTGCTAAGTTACTATTGCTATCGTCACTATTACACTTGCTGCAAAATTACTGCTATCACTATTATCGTTACCGTTGTTGCTGCTACTATTATCAAAACTATCATATTACTTTGCTACTAATCACTTTGTTGCGGATAATTAATCTCCAGGTGTGGTTAAATTGACAACTCAGCTGCTAATACCTTCAAATATTCTTTGGCTCCCCTTGTGTCGAATCTATAAATTTGGCTTGAATACTCTACCCTCGAAAACTGTTGTGATCCCCTATACTTGTGGGTTATCATCGTGCGATCGATGGGTGGGGCGCGGGAGGACGGCAACTGGCACCGCTGAGAGGTAGCGCTCGACGGCGGCGTCCCATGCCGCTGAGGGGGGCGCGCGCACGGGCACGGGTGCAACCAAACGCATGGGGACCGGCGCCGCGGTGGGTGGAGGAGCGTGCACGGGCGCTGGCGCTGGCATGTACACGAGCTCGCGCGGGTCCGTAGAGACCTCGCTGACGCCCGCGGCTTCCAGCTCTGCGATAGTGCTCGGCGACCAGCCCGTCAATGCTATGGGTATGGTCACTGGCGCAGGCGGGGGCGCGGGGATAGGAGCTGGGACAAGAGCGGGGGCAGCAACTACCGTGTCCGGCTCATTCTGGGCCATGTCCATGAGGCCCCATTCCTACTTATTTTCTATCTCCTCTGGCTCGGAGTCGACTTCACCAAACTTGAAGACTAGTGGAAGATGATCATTCTGCACCATGGCGTTGGTGGAGGTCTGCGGGAGGGAGGGGAATGGGAGGTGGACAGTAAGGCCGCCCCTATTAAACAGCGGCTCGGGCGCCATTAACGGATAGGAAGGCGGGCGGCCATGGAAGTCAAAGGGCTCGCTTCCCAGTGAGCCTGCGCAGCGTATAGCTCACACGCTTCCTGGTGAGCTTGCGCATTGGAGGACAGCTTGCATGCCTCTCGGTCAGCCTGCGCATCGAACTGCGCTCGCACGCCTCCCGTTCAGTCAAGCAGCTATCAGCACGACACCTCCTATAGCCATTCAAACCAAGACACGTGGCGTCACATGAATGGTTAACAAAACGCACATGATTTGAATTATACAAACGTTTGAGATATTAAAGTGGCAGCTATTTTTTAAATGCCTTTGTTGGATGTTTTTCGAGTGCGCCTTATCTTAAATTTTACAAGAAAAATACCACAGCATGTCGGGTGTCATTCCATGATAGCATGCCAAGTTCCATGAATTTCAGACGAGTTTTGGATTTACTAGAATTTAAAAACAAAGTATCTCAACGTTTTGCCGACAATCAACAGTGCCCTGGTGTTTGAAATTTATTCCCATTTCTTACATGGGACCTAACCATGCACCCAAGGACACAGATTTGATTTTTCAACCAATTTATATGCACTGGAGCATGTGCATGTAGTTCAAATTTGAATTATGCACATAAAATGCGTAGAAAACCCAGTTAATGTATAAAAATGTTCAAACGAACCCCCAAAAATTCCAAAATTTAACAAAACACTCATGTTGTTCTATGTTAACACTATAAATTTTTTGAAAGCAATAAGAGGCAACGGACACTGTTTCGTTCCCAAAGGTGGCATGTTCCCTACCAGAACCATTAGGCTTGTTGTGAGAAGCTCTGGTTTGTGAGAAGCTTATACCCAAACCTGCCCCAAATGGGACAAAAATTTTACCACGGCATGTTGATGCCACTCCATGATAGCATGCCAAGTTTCATGAATTTCAGACGAGTTTTCGATTTACTAGAATTTAAAAAACAAAGTATCTCAACATTTTGCCGGCAATCAACAATGCCCTGGTGTTTGAAATTCATTCTCATATCTTGCATGGGATCTAAGCATGCACCCAAGGACACAGATTTGATTTTTCAACCAATTTATATGCACTGGAGCATGTGCATGTAGTTCAAATTTGAATTATGCACATAAAATGCGTAGAAAACCCAGTTAATGTATAAAAATGTTCAAACGAACCCCCAAAAATTCCAAAATTTAACAAAACACTCATGTTGTTCTATGTTAACACTATAAATTTTTTGAAAGCAATAAGAGGCAACGGACACTGTTTCGTTCCCAAAGGTGGCATGTTCCCTACCAGAACCATTAGGCTTGTTGTGAGAAGCTCTGGTTTGTGAGAAGCTTATACCCAAACCTGCCCCAAATGGGACAAAAATTTTACCACGGCATGTTGATGCCACTCCATGATAGCATGCCAAGTTTCATGAATTTCAGACGAGTTTTCGATTTACTAGAATTTAAAAAACAAAGTATCTCAACATTTTGCCGGCAATCAACAATGCCCTGGTGTTTGAAATTCATTCTCATATCTTGCATGGGATCTAAGCATGCACCCAAGGACACAGATTTGATTTTTCAACCAATTTATATGCACTGGAGCATGTGCATGTAGTTCAAATTTGAATTATGCACATAAAATGCGTAGAAACCCAGTTAATGTATAAAAATGTTCAAACGAGCCCCGAAAAAATCCAAAAATTAACATAACACTCATGTTGTTCTATGTTGACACTAGAAAAATTTTGAAAGCAATAAGAGGCAACGTATATTGTTTCATCCCAAAAGGCGGCACGTTCCCTACCGAAACCATTAGGCTTGTTGTGAGAAGCTCTAGTTTGTGAGAAGCTTAGACCCAAACCTGCCCCAAATGGGACAAAAAATTTACCACAGCATGTTGATGCCGCTTCATGATAGCATGCCAAGTTTCATGAATTTCTGACAAGTTTTGGATTTACTAGAAACAAAGTATCTCAACGTTTTGTCGGCAATCAACAGTGCCCTAGTGTTTGAAATTCATTCCCATTTCTTGCATGGGATCTAAGCACACACCCAAGGACGCAGATTGGATTTTTCAACCAATTTATATGCACTGGAGCATGTGCATGTAGTTCAAATTTGACTTATGCACATAAAATGCCTAGAAAACCTAGTTAATGTATAAAAATGTCCAAACGAACCCCCCAAAATTCCAAAATTTAACACAATACTCCTGTTGTTCTATGTTGACACTAGAAAACTTTTGAAAGCAATAAGAGGCAACGAATATCGTTTCATCCCCAAAGGTGTCACATTCCATACCGAAACCATCAGGATTGTTGTGAGAATCCCTGGTTTGTGAGAAGCTTATACCCAAACCTGCCCCAAATGGGACAAATTTTTTACCACGGCATGTTGATGCCGCTCCATGATAGCATGCCAAGTTTCATGAATTTCAGACGAGTTTTGGATTTACTAGAATTACAAAAGCAGGTACCTCAATGTTTGCCGGAGAGCCATGGTGCCCTGGTGTTCAAAATTCATCCCCATTTCTTGCATGGGACATTAGCATAAACCCATGGGCACATATATGATTTTACAACCCATGTTGGTGCACCTGAGCGTGTGCATGTAGTTTAAATTTGAATTGTGCACCTGAAATGCCTACAAAACCAAGTTAATGTATAAAAACATCCAAACGAACCCTGA
Organism: Triticum urartu; assembly: GCF_003073215.2. NCBI lineage: Eukaryota > Viridiplantae > Streptophyta > Magnoliopsida > Poales > Poaceae > Triticum > Triticum urartu. The sequence continues at coordinate 120,157,130 of NC_053026.1, read as the reverse complement.
ATAATTCCATTTTTATTGACGACACACCTATAGTTGCATGTTCACTGCTGATAAAAGTTCTAGAAATTCAAACACCGTCCATTGCAGCTGTGACCCCATTATGTAATTAAAATCAAGACGAAAAATCAAGTAGATCGCACACAGTTTATTATCACCAACCGTGTGAGATGCAGCACAAAATATCTTGGAGCACCATCGGAGTATAGTACGCATAGGGATTATGCGAGAAGGTGCGGCGACTACAGTCCACAACCGGCCTGTCAAGCACACTAGCTCGCTCCCCAAATATCATTTCACTGTTCAGTCATGGCCGGTGAAAGATGGGGATGTGGACCTGCGTCGTGAGGGCAACTTCGGCGGGCCATTCTGGCAAGAGCGCGGTGCTACGTCTTGAGCTTGCATTGGTTTTCCCCGAAGAGGAAGGGATGATGCAGCAGAGTAGCGTAAGTATTTCCCTCAGTTTTTGAGAACCAAGGTATCAATCCAGTAGGAGGCCACGCTCAAGTCCCTCGTACCTGCACAAAGCGATAGCTACTCGCAACCAACGTGATTATGGGTTGTCAATCCCTTCGCGGTCACTTACGAGAGTGAGATCTGATAGATATAATATTTTTGGTATTTTTGGTATAAAGATGCAAAGTAAAAAGTAAAAGCAAAGTAAAAAAGCAAAGCAAGATTAAAGTGATGGAGATTGATATGATGAGAATAGACCCGGGGGCCATAGGTTTCACTAGTGGCTTCTCTCAAGAGCATAAGTATTCTACGGTGGGTGAACAAATTACTGTTGAGCAATTGACATAATTGAGCATAGTTATGAGAATATCTAGGCATGATCATGTATATAGGCATCACGTCCGTGACAAGTAGATCGAAACTATTCTGCATCTACTACTATTACTCCACTCATCGACCGCTATCCAGCATGCATCTAGAGTATTAAGTTAAAAACAGAGTAACACCTTAAGCAAGATGACATGATATAGAGAGATAAATTCATGCAATATGAAATAAACTCCATCTTGTTATCCTCGATGGCAACGATACAATACGTGCCTTGCTGCCCCTTCTGTCACTGGGTAAGGACACCGCAAGATCAAACCCAAAGCTAAGCACTTCTCCCATGGCAAGAACTACCAATCTAGTTGGCCAAACCAAATGGATAATTCGAAGAGACTTGCAAAGATAACCAATCATACATAAAAGAATTCAGGGAAGATTCAAATATTATTCATAGATAGACTTGATCATAAACCCACAATTCATCGCTCTCGACAAACACACCGCAAAAAGAAGATTACATCGAATAGATCTCCACAAGAGAGGGGGAGAACTTTGTATTGAGATTCAAAGAGAGAGATGAAGCCATCTAGCTACTAACTATGGACCCGAAGGTCTGAGGTAAACTACTCACACTTCATCGGAGAGGCTATGATGATGTAGAAGCCCTCCGTGATGACGGCCCTCTTTCGGCGGAGCTCCGGAACAGGCCCCAAGATGGGATCTCGTGGATACAGAAAGTTGCGGCGATGGAATTAGGTTTTTGGCTCCTGTTCTGATCGTTTGGGGGTACGTGTGTATATATAGGAGGAAGAAGTACGCCGGAGGAGCAACGAGGGGCCCACGAGGCAAGGGGCGCACCCTAGGGGGGGCGCCCCCCACCCTCGTGACCGCCTCTTTTGTTCCTTGGAGCAGGGTTCAAGTCTCCTGGATCACGTTCGGTGAGAAAATCACGTTCCCGAAGATTTTATTCCGTTTGGACTCCATTTGATATTCCGTTTCTTCGAAACACTGAAATAGGCAAAAAACAACAATTCTAGGATGGGCCTCCGGTTAATAGGTTAGTCCCAAAAATAATATAAAAGTGGAAAATAAAGCCCAATATAGTCCAAAACAGTAGATAATATAGCATGGAGCAATCAAAAATTATAGATACGTTGGAGACGTATCAGGCATCCCCAAGCTTAATTCCTGCTCGTCCTGAGTAGGTAAATGATAAAAAGAGAATTTTTGATGCGGAGTGCCACTTGGCATAATTTCAATGCAAATCTTCTTAATTGTGGTATGAATATTCAGATTAGAAAGATTCAAGACAAAAGTTTATATTGACATAAAAAATACTTCAAGCATACTAACAAGGCAATTATGTCTTCTCAAAATAACATGGCCAAAGAAAGTTATCCCTACAAAATCATATAGTCTGGCTATGCTCCATCTTCACCACACAAAGTATTTAAATCAAGCACAACCCCGATGAAAAGCCAAGCAATTGTTTCATACTCTAACTTTTTCAAAACTTTTTGAATCTTCACGCAATACATGAGCATGAGCCATGGATATAGCACTATAGGTGGAATAGAATGGTGGTTGTGGAGAAGACAAAAAGGAGGGGAAGGTAGTCTCACATCAACTAGGCGTATCAACGGGCTATGGAGATGCCCATCAATAGATATCAATGTGAGTGAGTAGGGATTGCCATGCAATGGATGCACTAGAGCTATAAATGTATGAAAGCTCAACAAAAGAAACTAGTGGGTGTGCATCCAACTTGCTTGCTCACGAAGACCTAGGGCAATTTTGAGGAAGCCCATCATTGGAATATACAAGCCAAGTTCTATAATGTAAAATTCCCACTAGTATATGAAAGTGACAACATATGAGACTCTCTATATGAAGAACATGGTGCTACTTTGAAGCAGAATATATGAGACTCGCTATATCATGGTGCTACTTTGAAGCACAAGTGTGGAAAAAAAAGGATAGTAGCATTGCCCCTTTTTTTGGCCTTCTTTTTTTCGTTGGCCTTTCTATTTTTTTATTTGGGACAATGCTCTATTGAATGATGATTATCACACTTTTATTTATTTACAACTCAATGATTACAACTTGATTCTAAAACAAAGTATGACTCTATATGAATGCCTCCGGCGGTGTACCGGGATATGCAATGAATCAAGAGTGACAAGTATGAAGAAATTATGAACGGTGGCTTTGCCACAAATACTATGTCAACTACATGATCATGCTAAGCAATATGAAAATGATGAATGTGTCATGATGAACTAGATGGTGGAAAGTTGCATGGCAATATATCTCGGAATGGCTATGGAAATGCCATAATAGGTAGGTATGGTGGCTGTTTTGAGGAAGGTATATGGTAGGTGTATGATACTGGCGAAAGGTGCGCGGTATTAGAGAGGCTAGCAAAGGTGGAAGGGTGAGAGTGCGTATAATCCATGGACTCAACATTAGTCATAAAGAACTCATATACTTATTGCAAAAATCTAGAAGTTATCAAAGCAAAGTATTACGCGCATGCTCCTAGGGAGATAGATTGGTAGGAAAAGACCATCGCTCGTCCCCGACCGCCACTCATAAGGAAGACAATCAATAAATAAATCATGCTCCGACTTCGTTACATAACGGTTCACCATACGTGCATGCTACGGGAATCACAAACTTTAACACAAGTATTATTTAAATTCACAACTAGGATGACTTTAATATTATCACCTCCATATCTCAAAACAATTATCATGCTTCAATCTTTTCTTAGTATTCAACACACTCAAAAGAAAGTTTCACAAATCTTGAATACCAAGCATATTATTATTAAGCAAATTACCATGCTATTAAGAGACTCTCAAAATAATTTAAGTGAAGCATGAGAGATCAATAGTTTCTTTAAAACAAATCCACCACCATGCTCTAAAAGATCTAAGTGAAGCACATAGAGCAAAATTATCTAGCTCAAAAGATATAAGTGAAGCACATAGAGCAAAACTACTTAGCTCAAAAATATATAAGTGAAGCACATAGAGCAAAACTACTTAGCTCAAAAAGATATAAGTGAAGCACATAGAGCAAAATTATCTAGCTCAAAAGATATCAGTGAAGCACATAGAGTATTCTATCAAATTTTAATTCATGTATGGCTCTCTCAAAAGGTGTGTACAGCAAGGATGATTGTGGCATACTAAGACACAAATACACAAATAATACAAGACGCTCCAAGCAAAACACATATCATGTTGGTGAATAAAAATATAGCTCCAAGTAAATTACCGATGAAAGTGGACGAAAGAGGAGATGCCTTCCGGGGCATCCCCAAGCTTTGACTTTTTGGTGTCCTTGGATTATCTTTGGGGTGCCATGGGCATCCCCAAGCTTAGGCTCTTTCCACTCCTTGTTCCATGATCCATCAAAAGAATTCACCCAAAACTTGAAAACTTCACAACACAAAACTCAAAATAGAAAACTCGTGAGCTCCGTTAGCAAAAGAAAACAAAAGAACACTTCAAGGTACTGTAATGAACTCATTCTTTATTTATATTGGTGTTAAACCTACTGTATTCCAACTTCTCTATGGATTATAAACTATTTTACTAACCATAGATTCATCAAAATAAGCAAACAACACACGAAAAACAGAATCTGTCAAAAACAGAACAGTCTGTAGTAATCTGTAGCTAGCGCAAGATATGGAACCCCAAAAATTCTAAAATAAATTTCTGGACGTGAGGAATTTATCTATTAATTATATTAAAAAAGAATTAACTAAATATCACTCTTCAAATAAAAATGACAGCAGTTCTTGTGAGCGCTAAAGTTTCTGTTTTTTACAGCAAGTTCAACAAGACTTTCCCCAAGTCTTCCCAACGGTTCTACTTGGCACAAACACTAATTAAACAAAAAAACACAACAAAAACAGAGGCTAAATAATTTATTTCTTACTAAACAGGTGAAAAAATCAAGGAATAAAAATAAAATCGGGTTGCCTCCCAACAAGCGCTATCGTTTAACGCCCCTAGCTAGGCATAACAAGCAAGAATAGATCTAGGTATTGCCATCTTTGGTAGGCAATCCATAGGTGGCTCTCATGATAGTTTCATATGGTAATTTTATTTTCTTTCTAGGAAAGTGTTCCATGCCCTTTTTAATGGAAATTTAAATCTAATATTCCCTTCCTTGATATCAATAATCGCACCAACCGTTCTAAGGAAAGGTCTACCAAGAATAATAGGGCAAGAAGGATTGCAATATATATCAAGAACAATGAAATCTACGGGCACATAATTCCTATTTGCAACAATAAGAACATCATTAATACTTCCCATAGGTTTCTTAATAGTGGAATTCGCAAGATGCCAGTTTAGAGAGCAATCATCAAAATTACGGAAATCTAGCAAATCACACAAAGTTTTGGGAATAGTAGAGACACTAGCACCCAAATCACACAAAGCATAAAACTCATGATCTTTAATTTTAATTTTAATAGTTGGTTCCCACTCATCATAGAGTTTTCTAGGGATAGAAACTTTCAACTCAAATTTTTCTTCATAAGATTGCATCAAGGCATCAACAATATGTTCGGTGAAGGCTTTATTTTGACTATAAGCATGTGGAGAATTTAGCACGGATTGCAACAAGGAAATACAATCAATTAAAGAGCAACTTTCATAATTAAATTCCTTGAAATCCAATATAGTGGGTTTAGCAACATCTAGATTTTTATTTCTTTCAATCCCACTTTCATCAATTTCATCATTAAGATCTAAATACTCCGAATTTTTAGAACGCCTTCTTGGTAAAGGAAGATCATATTCAGTTTCATCAAGATTCATATTGCAAAATAAAGATTTAATAGGAGACACATCAATAACTTTTAGATCTTCATCTTGATTTTCATAGGTATTGGAAGAACACGCTTTAATAAAGGCATCTTTGGAAGCACGCATCCTAGCGGTTCTTTCCTTGCACTCATCAATGGAAATTCTCATAGCTTTGAGAGACTCATTGATATCATGCTTAGGAGGAATAGATCTAAGCTTTAAAGAATCAACCTCAAGAGAAATTCTATCAACGTTTCTAGCCAAATCATCAACTTTAAGCATTTTTTCTTCAAGCAAAGCATTAAAATTCTTTTGTGAATTCATAAACTCTTTAACACTAGTCTCAAATTTAGAGGGCATCTTATTATAATTTCCATAAGAGTTGTTGTAGGAATTACCATAATTATTAGAAGGATTACTAGGATATGGCCTAGGATTAAAATTCCCTCTATAAGCGTTGTTACCAAAATTATTCCTACCAACAAAATTCACATCCATAGATTCATTGGTATTCTCAATCAAAGTAGACAAAGGCATATCATTAGGATCAGAAGAAACACTCTTAGTAGCAAATAATTTCATAAGTTCATCCATCTTTCCACTCAACACATTAATTTCTTCTATCGCATGCACTTTTTATTAGAAGATCTTTCAGTATGCCATTGAGAATAATTAACCATAATATTATCTAGGAGTTTAGTAGCATCTCCTAAAGTGATTTCCATAAAAGTGCCTCCCGCGGCCGAATCTAAAAGATTTCTAGAAGCAAAATTCAATCCGGCATAAATTTTTTGTATGATCATCCACAAATTCAAACCATGAGTAGGGCAATTACGTATCATTAATTTCATTCTCTCCCAAGCTTGTGCAACATGTTCATGATCAAGTTGTTTAAAGTTCATAATATCGTTTCTAAGAGATATGATCTTAGCGGGAGGAAAATACTTAGAGATAAAAGCATCTTTGCACTTGTTCCATGAATCAATACTATTCTTAGGCAAAGACGAAAACCAAGCTTTAGCACGATCTCTAAGCGAAAAAGGAAATAGATTAAATTTAAGGACATCATTATTGACATCTTTTTTCTTTTGCATATCACATAAATCAACGAAGCTATTCAGATGAGTAGCGGCATCTTCACTAGGAAGGCCGGCGAATTGATCTTTCATAACAAGATTCAACAAAGCAGTATTAATTTCACAAGATTCAGCATTGGTAAGAGGAGCAATCGGAGTGCTAAGGAAATCATTATTATTGGTATTGGTGAAGTCACACAATTTGGTAGTATCTTGAGCCATCGCGACAAACAAGCAATCTAACACACGAGCAAACAAAAAGCAAGCGGCAAAAAGAGGCAAATAGAGAGGGAGGATAGGGAGAGAGAGGGCAAATAAAACGGCAAGGGTGAATTGGGGGGAGAGGAAAACGAGAGGCAAATGGCAAATAATGTAATGCGAGAGATAGGGATTGCGATGGGTACTTGGTATGTTGACTTTTTGCGTAGACTCCCCGGCAACGGCACTAGAAATCCTTCTTGCTACATCTTGAGCTTGCATTGGTTTTCCCCGAAGAGGAAGGGATGATGCAGCAGAGTAGCGTAAGTATTTCCCTTAGTTTTTGGGAACCAAGGTATCAATACAGTAGGAGGCCACGCTCAAGTCCCTCGTACCTGCACAAAGCGATAGCTACTCGCAACCAACGCGATTAGGGGTAGTCAATCCCTTCACGGTCACTTACGAGAGTGAGATCTGATAGATATAATATTTTTGGTATTTTTGGTATAAAGATGCAAAGTAAAAAGTAAAACCAAAGTAAAAAAGCAAAGCAATATTAAAGTGATGGAGATTGATATGATGAGAATAGACCCGAGGGCCAAATGTTTCACTATTGGCTTCTCTCAAGAGCATAAGTATTCTACGGTGGGTGAACAAATTACTGTTGAGCAATTGACAGAATTGAGCATAGTTATGAGAATATCTAGGCATGATCATGTATATAGGCATCACGTCCGTGACAAGTAGATCGAAACGATTCTGCATCTACTACTATTACTCCACTCATCGACCACTATCCAGCATGCATCTAGAGTATTAAGTTAAAAACAGAGTAATGCCTTAAGCAAGATGACATGATGTAGAGAGATAAATTCATGCAATATGAAATAAAACCCATCTTGTTATCCTCGATGGCAATGATACAATACGTGCCTTGCTGCCCCTTCTGTCACTGGGTAAGGACACCGCAAGATCGAACCCAAAGCTAAGCACTTCTCCCATGGCAAGAACTACCAATCTAGTTGGCCAAACCAAACGGATAATTCGAAGAGACTTGCAAAGATAACCAATCATACATAAGAATTCAGAGAAGATTCAAATATTATTCATAGATAGACTTGATCATAAACCCACAATTCATCGGTCTCAACAAACACACCGCAAAAAGAAGATTACATCGAATAGATCTCCACAAGAGAGGGGTAGAACTTTGTATTGAGATTCAAAGAGAGAGATGAAGCCATCTAGCTACTAACTATGGACCCGAAGGTCTGAGGTAAACTACTCACACTTCATCGGAGAGGCTATGATGATGTAGAAGCCCTCCGTGATGACGGCCCTCTTCCGGCGGAGCTCCGGAACAGGCCCTGAGATGGGATCTCGTGGATACAGAAAGTTGCGGCGGTGGAATTAGGTTTTTGGCTCCTGTTCTGATCGTTTGGGGGTACGTGTGTATATATAGGAGGAAGAAGTACGCCGGAGGAGCAACGAGGGGCCCACGAGGCAGGGGGCGCGCCCTAGGGGGGGCGCCCCCACCCTCGTGACTGCCTCTTTTGTTCCTTGGAGCAGGGTCCAAGTCTCATGGATCACGTTCGGTGAGAAAATCACGTTCCCGAAGATTTTATTCTGTTTGGACTCCGTTTGATATTCCGTTTCTTCGAAACACTGAAATAGGCAAAAAACAGCAATTCTGGGATGGGCCTCCGGTTAATAGGTTAGTCCCAAAAATAATATAAAAGTGGAAAATAAAGCCCAATATAGTCCAAAATAGTAGATAATATAGCATGGAGCAATCAAAAATTATAGATACATTGGAGACGTATCACGCGGCCGCAGCCGCCAGGCGCCTGCTAACAAGCTTCGTGAGTGAGACCGCAATCTACGACCAGGTGGCCTAGGCAGCCCAAACGTTCGTTGTTGCTTCTCAGGCGGCGGCAGCAACATCTGCCTCGGGGATAGCAACTGGCAAGAGCGGCACAGCAGCTGTCCGTTCCGCAGCGGCGGCCTTAGCCCTGATGGAGGCCGCCCACGACCATGTGGAGGCCGCCCACACCCAGCTCGTGGCGGTCAACGCACAAATCGAAAGAAGCTTCTCCGACAATGGTCGGCAACCCACGGCCGAAGAGTTGGCAATCGCTGAGCGTTCGAGCAGCCGTCCGTTCCTGCGCGGCATACCTTCCCACGACAGAGCCCGCCAAAGCCCAGATCGCGGCCGCCCACGCCCAGCTCGTGGCAGCCTATTCCAAAGATATAGCGGATGCGTATGGCGAGATGCTTGCCGAGTATGGTGCGATGGATGCCATGGAGCCCCTTCCCAGGAGATCATAGGGCGCGAGCTGGACATGGAGGTGGCGGCGGAGATCGATGAGCACCAGCCATAGTAGTACTCTTTGTTTTGTTTAATTAAGAGTGTCGGTCTTTAATTTGTTAGAGTAATGTTTAGGTCAGCTAGCTCTGTTTAATTGCTGAACTTGCTCGGTTAAGAAGTGTGGGTGTGATGTAGTCTCCTTTGTGTACCCAAATTATGCAATGACGTGGATGACCACTGTAACCAAGGAAATTCGAACCAAGATTTTTGATATTCAAAGTCATCACACACGGGTTAAGCTATCTGAATTGTTTGTGATGTTCACATATCGTACACAGTTCTGAATAAAGGACCGTGTCTGATGACACTTTGCGCGCTAGTTTTTTCGCCGAACCGATTTCAAATTTTTGGCTTTTGTGAAAATATATACCTCCCCGCCCCCTCCCCCTTACCAAAATCCACATTTCCCCTGTTTCCGCCTTCCTTTCCAAGTTGAAACCTTCACTCATTGCTTGCAGCATCGCCTCCTCGCCGGCGACCCTCCTTCACGCTGCTCGGCCTCGTCTATCCAGGAAGGTAATCCACACCCGACCCCCATCCTCCTCCTCCTTCCACATCCCACATGCCCAGACCGTCGGCGCGACACCTTCCACCCAAATCACCGACCCCTCCACCAAATAAGCGCCACCCTAAGCCATGGTGCATGCAGTATAGCCAGGATCTCAAGGAGCATTTGGAAGCGAAGAAGCAAATCACTGCCGCATGCACGGATGAGGTCCCGGTGGCTGACATTCGTGCCGACCCCCAGATCTTGGAGGAGCACCTCGTCGTCAAGGCCACCATCGATGCCTCGCGCGCCGACGCCGCGACACGGTTGGCTGCTTTAAACGATAGTTCGTGGCGTTTTCTCGAGGCCACCCTCGATGCCTTCGACGAAGACTACGAGGTGTTTTCTCAGCGTGCATGTGCTTACCTCATCTCGAGAGCCGGCAGGTTGGTGCCCGAAGCGCCTCAGGAAACTCACCACTACAACGAGGGAACCCACGATGCAGAGGCCTCGCCCTCTTCCATGTCCAAGGAGCCAATCGTCATCGATTTCACCGACAATGAGGAGTAGCTTGTCTTATTAGCTCACTATAAGGACCCATGTTCAGTTAGCTAGCTACTGCCTTTCCTTAACAAATTCTAGTGAATTGTGCTATCTAGTTTTACCATGCAATCTATTGCTCTAGTCTATATGTTCTATATGTCATGCAATGTGCTGCTCACTTATTAACTGTTGGTTAATTAGTTGTCGTCTTCAGTTAACTGTTTGGTTCAATTCTAAAAATGTGATGCTCAATTCTTCAGGGTGCAATTTTGTATTGTCTTCCATGTGATAAATAAATCGAATTTTTCTTTACAAAATACATGAGAAACAAATACAATTGTTGTATTTCCAAGTTGTCAAGCATGCTTGGTTTCGTTAACTACCTGATCTTCTAGTATGTTATACATTGTGCAATGTGGTGCTGAGTTAACTTTGGTTCATTTGTTGTGGTGTTTAGTTAACTGTTTGTTGAATTCTGCAATGCGATGTTCAATTGTTGTGGGTGCATTCTGTTATTGTATACTGTCGGTGTCAAAACCGGCGGATCTCGGGTAGGGGGTCTTGAACTGTGCGTCTAAGGCGGATGGTAACAGGAGGCAGGGGACATGATGTTTACCCAGGTTCGGGCCCTCTCGATGGAGGTAATACCCTACGTCCTACTTGATTGATCTTAATGATATGAGTATTACAAGAGTTGATCTACCACAAGATCATAGAGGCTAAACCCTAGAAGCTAGCCTATGGTATGATTGTTGTATGTTATCCTACGGACTAAACCCTCCGGTTTATATAGACACCGGAGGGGGCTAGGGTTACACAGAGTCGGTTACAAGGGAGGAGATCTACATATCCGTATTGCCAAGCTTGCCTTCCATGCCAAGGAGAGTCCCATCCGGACACGGGATGAAGTCTTCAATCTTGTATCTTCATAGTCCAACAGTCCGGCCAAAGGAAATAGTCCGGCTATCCGGAGACCCCCTAATCCAGGACTCCCTCAGTAACCCCTGAACCAGGCTTCAATGACAACGAGTCTGGCGCGCAGTTTTGTCTTCGGCATTGCAAGGCGGGTTCTTCCTCCGAATACTCCATAGAAGATTTTGAACACAAGGATAGTGTCCGGCTCTGCAAAACAAGTTCCACATACCACCGTAGAGAGAATAATATTTCCACAAATCTAATCTGCTGACACGTTTAGCAACATGACATCATGCCATGGCCCGGTCATTATTCGAACCGTTTTTCTCAACCAGCACTGCACATATCGCGAGGCGGTTTTCTTAACACATCTTGTCGAAGCAGAGATCGTGCCCCCTTATCATGGGATTCTCATCAATACGGGTATGGGTAACCCAACCGCGCCATCAATTACGGCGTTCGGGGAATAAGCGATTTTACCAGCTAAGTGGGGAGGCGCATCGCCTCTTCCACCCTTATAAAGGGAAAAAGATTCACCCTTTTTACCCATGCCTTCTTCCTCCTTGCTTATCCATTCTCGCACACTCGAGCTCCAGTGCCCAAGTTCGCGTCTTTCTCCTCAAACCACTCCAAGCATGTCCGGAGCGGGAGGCAAGTGGATGGTCTCCTCCGTCACGGAGGAGAACATCAGAAAGCTACGGGAATCCAAATATCTGGCCGCGAACATCGCGTACCGGCTGCCAGATGCGGGGCAGATCATCCCTACGCCTGAACCCCATGAGAGGGTAGTTTTCCTTACCCACTTTGTCCGTGGACTGGGATTTCCCCTTCACCCATTTGTCCGCGGGCTCATGTTCTACTACGGGCTGGATTTTCATGATCTAGCCCCCAATTTCATCCTCAACATCTCTGCGTTTATCGTCGTGTGCGAGGCCTTCCTTCGTATCAGGCCCACTTCGGCCTGTGGCTGAAGACCTTCAATGTTAAACCGAAGGTGGTGGTCGGCCAACAAGCAGAGTGCGAAGGCGCCATGGTGGGCAAAATGCCTAACGTCACCTGGCTCGAAGGCTCCTATGTGGAGACCATAAAGGGGTGGCAACCGGGGTGGTTCTACATCACCGAGCCGCGTGACACCAACTGGGTGGCGGCCCCCGAATTTCGATCCGGAATCCCCACGTGGCTCACTTCCTAGAAAGAGAAGGGCCTGTCCTGGGGTTCCTCGGTAGAGCTGACCGGACTCCAGACCTGCATCAAGAACATGATGAGCAAGAAAACCAAGCTCGTCAACGTGGTCCAGGTCATGCTCTTCCGCCGGATCCTCCCGTGTCAACGACGGGTATTCAATTTGTGGGAGTTCGACCCGGCCAAGCACCATACGCTATGAGAGCTCTTCGACACGACGCACAAGGACGTCTGGAAGGTGCTATTCAAGGGTGCCGAGGTACCTCCTCCCCTTACCAAGGACCGCGGACTCAGCGCAAAGCGCCATGCTAATCCGGTAAGTTTTTATATCTCACAGGGTATTTATTTGCCCCAGTTTAATCATGTGCGGGATCTAAGCTTCCATGCCATTAACAGGACTGGGTAGAGACAGCGGAGCAGATCGATTGCCCAGCCCCCTGCCTGAAGATCCTGCAGATGCTCTCCTAACGGAGATGTTGGTTCCGGCGCCTTACGAGGTGCCAGTGAAGAAGGCCAAGAAGAAGGCCACGGGGACCCGAAAGGGTCTCCAGCACAAGGTTATATCGGACTCATCATCCGATAACTCCGAAGTGCACTCCTCCCACGAAAACGAGGAGGAGGAAGAGAAAAGTTCTCCCACCCCAGTCGGGGGAGACAAGAAAAGGAAGGCCGCCCCAACCGGGGAGGCCGAAGGATCCAAGAAGGGAAGGACCCTCCTTCCGGACTACTCCACGACGGCCGCCTACAGCAACGACGAGTGGTTACCCAGGGACAAGCCCTTGGCGAAGTCGTAAGTATCCGGATACCATAGTAATTCATGGTATGTTTTATTGCACTGCTTCTTCTTACGCCGAATACGATTATGCGGTCCGTCCCGAGCCCGTCTCGACGTATCTTTGTCGGACGGTTCTTTGGACTCCTCGGATATGAATAGCGATTCACTTCCGACCGCCTCCTCCCCTTGCCCTACGGACAACGTCGAGGTGTTGTCTCAAAAGGCATCGAGCCGAGGGGAGGTAGTCCTGGGGGCGCCTCGATGCGACCTTCCGGACCCTGGGAGCAAAGGGAGCAAGACTCCCACGGGCTCCAAGTTCGGCCCCCAGCCGAACACTGCGCCGGAACCTTCGGTGGTTCCGGACTTCGGCAGGAGACCCCTCGTTACGAGGGGCAAGCCACCCATGCCGGTGGCCTCTGTCCATCCAGAGGCACCGGGCAACTTGCTGGAAGCGCTTCGCGGTGCTTCCATCGACGAAGAGCACCGCACTGTCATGAGTGCGGTGATCGAGAAAGTTCAGTCTGCCAAAAACGGACTAACCGAAGCTTGTGCCAGCCACCTAACAGGCTTTCAAGTAAGCAATATAGGAAAATATTACTGCATAGATAGTAGCCCCTGATGCTCTGTTTGGCGTTCGCGAAGAAAGGCCGAATAGAGGATCAAATAATGACTCGGGAGTCTAATCGGAATATGTCTATGTGCATATGAAAGCTTCACTGCTGGCCGCTGCCACACGTACCGTGGAGGTCGCTGCACTAAAGCAGGACCTTGAGCGGTCCGAGAAAGAGCTCGGCCTTACCAAGAGGCAGCTCGAGGAGAGCAAAGGTAAGCAATACCTTGTCTATATATTAAAAATAAATTCGGTTGTAAAGTAATAGGATCATCATGAATTTGTCAGGGGCCACGACCGAGGTGGTGACCCTGAAGAAGGCGCTGTTCGAGGTCGAAGACAAAGCGGCCAAGGAGCGCATTGAGCGGGAAAAGCAAGAAGCCCGGGTAGGCGAGGTGCAGCAGGAGCTCGAGGCGCTCGCCAAAAACACGAGTCCTTGGAGCTTGACTCTAAGACACGAGAGTCCGAGCTTGCGAAGGCGCTCGAAAGCGCACGGAGCGCCAAGGCTGAAGCCCACAAGGCCCTCCAGGAGATTTATGCAGTGAAGAAGATAGAAGCGGGTAAGGCATTCATTATGCAAAGCAAGCATGTGAAGGAAACTTTCCTTTTACTTACCCGAGTTCGGAGCTCTCCAGGAGCGTTCGCAGATCTTCCCTGCAGTGTACTGGATGCCGTGGAGTTTTACCGTGCTGAGGAGGGCAGCTCGACAGAAAAGTTGTTCTGGTCTCAGTATACTGGGACCTAACACCCAATGCCCTTGAGCGACCAGCTGAAGCAACTGGTCGAGCTTCACAAGGCGGCCGAACAGGCCATGAAGGGTCTTATAGTCCGGATGTGGCCTGGCGATCCCCTGCCTAGCAGCAACTTCGGTCTGGTGAGGCAGCTTATGGATGCCTTCCCAGGGCTTGAAGTCATAAAGCGGTCCGTTTGCATCGAGGGTGCGCACAGGGCTTTTGCCCAGGCGAAGGTGCGCTGGGCGAAGCTGGACGCCGTAAAGTTGGTGAAGGAGGGGCCACCGGAGGGCAAGGAGCATCGCTGCCCCGAAATGTATTATGACAATGTCCTGAAGGGTTCCCGCCTTGTGGCGGAGGAATGTGCTAGAGATGTAATTTGTGAATGAACATGCTCATGTGATCCTGTAATCTGAAACGAGTTCATTTGTGCTATGCAACGCTTTTTGAATTTAAAATATTACCTTCTGTGCGACTGTTTATAAAATCTGAGAGTTGGCCAGTCGTCGGCTTCTGCCCCCATGTAGTACTGGGGTGTTTGGGATAAACCTGAGCACTCTTTATCCCAATTTTGGGTCCTTCGAGGGAGGTGTTCAACACAACGAACCAGGCAATTGGACTATAAGTCTTTATCACTCTCACTTAGCCATAGAAGTCTACAATTTTAAATTTTGGCAAAGCCCCTAGTATCCGGAAGGCCGAATTTGGGGCGCTATATACGCCTAAGTCGGCCAAGGACGACTCCTCGTCTGAAGCGGAAAAAGTCTTTAAGGACTTGAGACCTCTCGAACAGCGACCAGCTCTCGCCTTATCATGACAGTCAGTTTTCGGCTTTCTCTACTGAGGTGCTCGTCCAGAAGAACCGGGACACAATCGCAGTAGTTCTCCCAGCACTACCTTAGCCGATATAGCGGAATGTAAGGTACCAAAACATGGGAGCCGGGAAAACCCAACTATTGACCCAAGACATGATTCGGAGCTGATGCATATAATGCTATAAATTCGGGGTGCCGCACTGTCGAAAGTGTTCGGACTTCTCACGCCGTATTATGGGGTAAACGAAAGCCCCTGGCATACTGACCGTACCAGAATGTACGGGTGCAAGTTGTCGTAAATGAACATATAAGAAAAAAAGAGGATGGATAATGCAATAATAGACTAATGCTATGCATTGTTATTTAAATAATACGTCGAAGCGTACTGATACAAGTAGTGCAATAAGCAAAAAAATAGGACTATTTGACATGTCCTATCCAAGGGCAAGCTGCGTATGGGTAGTAAAAAGCGGGTATATCGATTGTTATTAGAGACCACCTGGGGGTTCCCTTGTACGTCTTAGCTTCTTGCCTCCTTGGTTGTTCCTTCCCGTAATGTGTCCGGCAATCATACTACCAGAAAGGGCTTCCAGAGAGTAAGGTCCTGAAAGAGAAAAAATGATAAAGGTATGCAGCCCCTAGGGCAGTTAAGCCGCATTGCGAGACGTGCCCTGATCGTGCCCCCGCCTATGCCCATGGTATTTTCAGTGCGTAATTATGTACGCGCGGTACAGATTTCGTCGCTTGACTGGGACTGGGACGGGGGCAGAATTGCTAGGCGAGCTCTGAACGTGACAGGCGATCATGTTGCAGGTTACTCCGGACTCGCTTGATGGTGTCCGGGGGCTGTATCGCCCAACTGGCGGTTTGCCTTAAAAGGCTGCTTTGTGCTTCTGCTGCGAGGGCCGCAGTGTGCTCTTCCATGCGGAGCGAGCATTCTGTGTTTCGATTGACTGTTATGACCCCCCTAGGTCCTGGCATCTTGAGCTTGAGGTATGCGTAATGCGGTACCGCATTGAATTTTGCAAATGTTGTTTGCCCGAGCAGTGCGTGATAGCCACTGCGGAACGGGACGATATCGAAGATTAACTCCTCACTTCGGAAGTTGTCCGAAGATCCGAAGACCACTTCCAGTGTGATTGAGCCCGTGCAATGGGCCTCTACACCTGGGATGATGCCCTTAAAGGTGGTTTTGGTGGGTTTGATCCTCGAGGGATCTATACCCATTTTGCGTACTGTATCCTGATAGAGCAGGTTCAGGCTGCTGCCGCCATCCATAAGGACTCGAGTGAGGTGAAATCCGTCGATGATGGGGTCTAGGACCAATGCGGCGGATCCGCCATGACAGATACTAGTGGGGTGGTCCCTGCGATCGAAGGTGGTCAGACAAGAGGACCATGGGTTGAACTTTGGGGCGACGGGCTCTATCGCATAGACGTACCTTAGTGCACGCTTCCGTTCACTCTTGGGAATGTGGGTTGCGTATATCATGTTCACTGTCTTCACTTGTGGGGGGAACCTCTTCTGTCCTCTCGTGTTCGGCGGTCGGGGCTCCTCCTCATCATCACTATGCAGCCCCTTGTCTTTGTTTTCAGCATTCAACTTGCCGGCCTGCTTGAACACCCAACATTCTCTATTGGTGTGATTGGCTGGCTTATCGGGGGTGCCGTGGATTTGACACGAGCGATCAAGTATGCGATCCAAACTGGACGGGCCCGGAGTACTTCTTTTGAATGGCTTTTTCCGCTGACCGGATCTAGAGCCTCTGAGTCCGTCATTGACTGTCATATCATCAGCGTTATTGCCGTTGTTGCGATGCTTGTGTCTGTTACGATGTGGTCTGCCGTTGGCATCTTTGGTATCCGAAGTGCCCGGATTCCTTGATGTGTTGTTGCTGCGAGCCAGCCAGCTATCCTCGCCCGCGCAAAAGCGGGTCATGAGTGTCGTGAAGGCTGCCATAGACTTCGGCTTCTCCTGGCCGAGGTGCCAGGCGAGCCACTCGTCATGGATGTTATGCTTGAATGCCGCTAAGGCCTCTGCATCCGGACAGTCGACAATTTGGTTTTTCTTAGTTAGGAACCGTGTCCAGAATTGCCTGGCCGATTCCCCTGGCTGCTGAGTTATATGGCTCAAGTCATCAGCATCCGATGGTCGCACATAAGTGCCCTGGAAGTTGTCAAGGAATGCGTCTTCCAAATCCTCCCAACTGCCGACGGAGTCTGCTGGCAAGCTATTCAGCCAATGCTGAGCTGGTCCTTTGAGTTTTAATGGGAGGTTCTTGATGGCATGCAGATCATCACCGCGAGCCATGTGGATGTGGAGGAGGAAATCCTCAATCCATATAGCGGGATCTGTTGTAGCATCATACGATTCGATATTTACGGGTTTAAAACCCTCCAGGAATTCGTGATCCATAACTTCATCAGTGAAGCATAGGGGTTGTGCGGCGCCTCTGTGCTGGGCTATATCACAACACAGTCCATATGAGTCTTGTCTGCTGTATTCGGCCCGGCTGGATTTACTTTTAGTGTATCCGGTGTGACGGTCATCGTCCTGCTTTGGCGCGCGCCCCCGTGACCCGTATATCGACCTTGCATGTGTTGCCCTGCTTTCCAATACGTCTCACAGGTCCCGTGTGTTGCCCCAGGCCTTGGTATTTTTGTTTGAGTGGCGGCGGGGTGCAGGCTGAACTCCAGGCTGAAACGCCTCTCTGTCTTGGCCACGAGGTGGTCGGTCAGCCGCATCATACACTGGTGATGTAGGTTTCAATGCTTCCTTCTCGAATCGGGGTAGCGACCTGCACTTTGGGTAACTCTTGGAGGGGCGCTCGAGCTCATATTCCTCGGATGCAAGGACTTCGGTCCATCTGTCTGCTAGCAAATCTTGATCAGCTCGAAGCTGTTGTTGCTTTTTCTTCAAGCTATTTGCTGTGGCTATAAGCCGGCGCTTGAAGCGCTCCTGCTCGACGGGATCCTCAGGAACGATAAATTCTTCATCGCCGAGGCTCACCTCGTCTTCGGAGAGAGGCATGTAATTGTCCTCCTCCAATTCTCTATCTGTTGCCCGCTCTGGAGGGCTAGCTTGTTCACCCTCCCGCTCTAAATCGTGTTGGAGGGGATTGTTGTCATCTTCGGCACTATCCGGAGTGTTATTGTCTCTTGTGCCGGTATCACTACTTTTGCTATGGCGGGACTTAGAGCGGCGCCGCTGACGTCGGCGCTTGGGTTGCTTCTAGGAGGGGACATCCCCCACTGTCTCATCGCCATTGCCTTCTTTGGGGGTGTCCACCATGTATATATATCATATGATGAGGTGGCGGTCCAGCGCCCTGTGGGCGGTGGTTCCTGTTCGTCTCCTGCATCATCGTCCATACTGTCGATGTCTTCGGAGTCGAAGTCTAGCACGTCGGTTAAATCGTCGACAGTGGCTACTAAGTGGGTGGTGGGTGGGGAGCGAATTTCTTCGTCGTCCGCATCCCATTCTAGCCGGACATAGTTTGGCCAAGGATCTCCTGACAAGGAGAGAGACCTTAATGAATTTAGCACATCGCCGAAAGGCGAGTGCTGAAAGATATCCGCGGAGGTAAACTCCATGATCGATGCCCAATCGGATTCGATGGGCACGGCTGCAGGTGGTTTGGAGCCCGTGGCCGAGGACGAATCCAATGGTTCGGCAACACGGCTCTCGTAAGGGGTGAAGTCAGTATCCGGCTCTATCGCCACTGAGAGTGCGGCCTCCATGGCGAGGTCTATCCACCCATCCTCGGATGGCGCAGTTTGCTCCGGATTGAGGGCCGGAGTAGTTGCAGGTGTGATCTCCCGAACACTGTCCGATGGCAGAGCTAAATCATGCTCGTCGTGATTGTGCGGCGCACCTGACATGGGCTCGAATCCATCAAAGACCAAGTCTCCGCGGATATCGGCAATGTAATTCAAGTTTCCGAACTTGACCTGGTGGCCAGGGGCGTAGCTCTCGATCTGCTCCAGATGGCCAAGCGAGTTGGCCTGAAGTGCGAAGCCGCTGAATACGAAGATCTATCCGAGAGGAAAACCTCACCCTGGACCGCATCGTTACCGATGATCGAAGGAACCATCAAGCCTTACGGTGATGGCACAGTGGAACTCTCAATGAAAGCACCAATGTCGGTGTCAAAACCGGCGAATCTCGGGTAGGGGGTCCCGAACTGTGCGTCTAAGGCGGATGGTAACATGAGGCAGGGGACACGATGTTTACCCAGGTTTGGGCCCTCTCGATGGAGGTAATACCCTACGTCCTACTTGATTGATCTTAATGATATGAGTATTACAAGAGTTGATCTACCACGAGATCGTAGAGGCTAAACCCTAGAAGCTAGCCTATGGCATGATTGTTGTATGTTATCCTACAGACTAAACCCTCCGGTTTATATAGACACCGGAGGGGGGTAGGGTTACACAAAGTCGGTTACAAGGGAGGAGATCTACATATCCGTATTGCCAAGCTTGCCTTCCACGCCAAGGAAAGTCCCATCCGGACACGGGACGAAATCTTCAATCTTGTATCTTCATAGTCCAACAGTCCGGCCAAAGGATATAGTCCGGCTGTCCGGAGACCCCCTAATCCAGGACTCCCTCATATACCATGTGAGAAATAAATCGAATTTGGATGTACTAAATGCATGAGAAACAAATACAATTGCTATATTTCCAAGTTGTTAAGCATGCTTGGTTTGGTTGACTATTTGATCTACTATTAGGAGTATGTTATATTGTGTGATGTGGTCCTCAGTTAATGCTTGGTTCATTTGTTGTGGTGTTTAGTTAAATGCTTGGTTTAATTCTGCAATGTGATGTTCAATTGTTGTGGGTGCATTCTGTTATTGTATACCATGTGAGAAATAAATCGAATTTGCCTGTACTAAATACATGAGAAACAAATACAATTGTTATATTTCCGAGTTGTTAAGCATGCTTGGTTTGGTTAACTGTCTGATCTTCTATTAGGAATATGTTATATTGTGCAATGTGGTGCTCAGATAATGTTTGGTTCATTTGTTGTGGTGTTAGTTAACTGCTTGGTTCAATTCTG
Source organism: Triticum urartu (assembly GCF_003073215.2). Taxonomy (NCBI): domain Eukaryota; kingdom Viridiplantae; phylum Streptophyta; class Magnoliopsida; order Poales; family Poaceae; genus Triticum; species Triticum urartu. The sequence continues at coordinate 120,136,754 of NC_053026.1, read as the reverse complement.
CAATGCGATGTCTAATTGGCGTGGGTAGAATTTTGTATTGGTGTGCATGTGAGGAATAAATCGGATTTGGCAGCACTTAATACATGAGAAACATATACAAGTGCTATATTTCCTAGTTCTTAATAGGCTTGGTTTGGATAAATGGGTTTTCCATGTGGCTTGAATTAATCTAATGAATCTGCAATGTGCTTATTTTTCATCAACATATTTTACTGATAGCATGCGAACCCCTTACTTAACCTGATGACTAACTACCTTATATGTGTTGCAGGGAAACAATGGGAAGCACTGAGGTTTACAATCGAGGTTAGCACGTGCATGGTCCATTATCTAATAGCACATTATTATGCAATTGCAGGAACCATTCTAATATTTAGGTTTTTAACAATTTGGTCTTGCACATGTAGGTCCTGCTACCAGAGGTTTTGACCCACTGTTCAACCCTTTTTGCATATGGGGAAATGAGTTGTTCATGAATATCAATCAAGTCAAGAAACTCAGAAAGATTGTTATGATAAAGAAATTAATGACAAAGAAAAATAAAATCTTTGTCTGCACAATGAAGAAGACATCAGTTAACTACAATATGGTACTAACTATTATACCTTGCCTTTTCTATTCCTTTGCCCCATTTCCAATATAGAAAAGATATTTATGCACATCCTTGTTTTCAGGCCTTTCCAAAGCAGTTCACTAATGATTACCTCTCAAACCACCTCTATGGTCAGGAGGTGAGGAAGGTTTTCATACAACACCCACGGTTCAATATTGAAGTGTTCCTGAAGAGGACGAAGGATGGACGGTCAATCATCCACAGGCACTGGCCTAAAGCTGCAAAGACCTTCAACATGAATGAAGGCTCAATATTCGCCTTCCGCTCTAGCAATTTTCCAGATGAGATGCATCTGTCTATGTACCGTCTATGATGTTAATTTCGAAAGGTTCTAGATGTTGCATGTGAAACTTGGTGCTGGTGTAGTTGTGCAATGGGGTAGCTGAGTGCTGAAGCTATATCATGTTGTACTCGGATGTATTTCAATTATGAAATCCTACTTCCTTAATATGGAAATGAAATATACTATGTGCTTAATGTGAATGTCAATTAGATTAATAAATGGATTATTAATAATAGGGCAATTAGCCTGATAATTAGGTTTCCTATTGCAAACGGTTATAGGAATAAACCATGTTGGATCAATGAACAATCACACACGACATTCTCTTGAAAACTGTTTGCGTTAGGCCACCATGCGCAAACGTTTTTGAAAGGATCGAGAAGAGGTGAATAGAGGGGGGTGGATAGACTCTTAGCAAGAAAAGCTGCAGTTTTTAAAATCTTTAAGTTGAAGTGGAGTTTTAGCACAAGTTCAAACATTCACAATACATATCAAGCAAGCATAATAAGAGTATATGATCAGCGGAAAGTAAATCATGCAAGTTGCAAGAGTGTAAGGGGATGGGATTGGAGTGTGCAAACGCAATTGGAGACACGGAGATTTTTGGCGTGGTTCCGATAGGTGGTGCTATCGTACATCCACGTTGATGGAGACTTCAACCCATGAAGGGTAACGATTGCACGAGTCCACGGAGGGCTCCACCCACGAAGGGTCCACGAAGAAGCAACCTTGTCTATCCCACCATGGCCATCGTCCACGAAGGACTTGCCTCATTAGGGTAGATCTTCACGAAGTAGGCAATCTCCTTGCTCGTACAAACTCCTTGGTTCAACTCCACAATCTTGACGGAGGATCCCAAGTGACACCTAACCAATCTAGGAGACACCACTCTCCAAAAGGTAATAGATGGTGTGTTGATGATGAACTCCTTGCTCTTGTGCTTCAAACGATAGTCTCCCCAACACTCAACTCTCTCTCATAGGATTGGATTTGGTAAAAAGATGATTTGAGTGGAAAGCAACTTGGGGAAGGCTAGAGATCAAGATTTATGTGGTTGGAATGGAATATCTTGACCTCAACACAAGTGTAGGTGGTTCTTTCTCAGAAAATGTATGTTGGAAGTGTAGGCATGTTCTGATGGCTCTCTCCACGAATGAAGAGTGGGTGTGGGGGTATATATAGCCTCCACACAAAATCAACCGTTACACACAAATCTCCAAACTTGGTGGGACCGGATTATAAAACGCGGTCGGACCGATTTGGTTCATAATGTGACTGTTAGGTATCTCGATGGGACCGACATGTCAACTCAGTGGGACCGATTCCATTAGGGTTAGGGCATAACGTAATCTCAGTGAGACCAATTACACAAGCTCGGTGGGACCAATTTTGGTAATAGACAAACAGAGAGTTGGTCGGGCAAACTCGGTGGGACCGATTCACTCATCTCGGTTAGACCAAAACGTTGTGAAGGGGAAACAGAGAGTTTGCATTGCAATCTCGGTGGGACCGATCTCTCATCTCGGTTGGACCGAAACGTTACGAAGGGAAACAGAGAGGTTGCAATCCCATCTCGGCGAGACCGAGATCCCTATCGGTGAGACCGAAGTGACTAGGGTTTGTGGCAATGGCTATGTCAAGTGAACTCGGTGGCGCCGGATAGAAGATTTTGGTGGGGCCGAGTTTGACTTTTGGTTTGGGACATATGTGGATATGAGAAAGTAGTTGAGGGCTTTGGTGTATATAACTAAGCACTTTGAGCAAGCAAGCCATTAAGCAACACCTCATCCCCTCTTAATAGTATTGGCTGTCCTATGGACTCAATGTGATCTTGGATCTCTAAAATGAAAAAAAGTAGAGTCCTGAGCATTGAGCTTGAGCAAATCCTTTGTCCTTATCATCTAGAAGGGGTTCCACATCCTCTAGTCCTTGCCACTCCATTGTTGAACTTATCTGAAGCATACTAGATGAAAGAATTAGTCCAACAAGAGATATGTTGACATTAATTACCAAAATCTCCCAGGGAGCACTTGTGCTTTCAATCTCCCCCTTTTTGGTAATTGATGACAACATACATCAAAGCTTTAGATAAAGATATAGAGAATAACAAGTAAAGCTTTTGGAAGACATGTAACATGCATAGGATCCCCCTCTATGTATGCAACCATGTAAATATGGAATATAAGAGCATGTGAATGCATAAGCATGACAGAGTAAGCAATGTGTTACATGTATCTTGGCTATATGCATTAGAGCAAATGATGTAATATAGGAAATGTACCTTCATGCTCATGAGTCGTTCTCGCAAATAGTATGTACATCAGCAAGAAATCCTCATGCACATGAGTGTGATGCATATACTCACCTTGTGGTCCTGAGTTGGCTTAGGAAGGAATGAACCTAAGTAAACAAGGTTAGATAACACAGATACATCTACAAGCCAGAGCAAACAAAAGAAAACCACAAGAGTACCACTATTGGGATGACATGTAGAGAGTGAGTACTGAGTACTCTATTCTATGTAGACATGTCCCCAAAGGTGAAAGATATGCAATGAATTCAAAGATTTCCTTCCCTAGAAGTTTCTCTCCCCCTGAATCTTGTATTGGATAATGGGAGAACATAGGGAAACAAAAACAGAGCAAAAACAGATCACAAACATAAACATGACATAGACATGTCTTGTCTTTCCCCTCTTAAAGTCATGTGACTTCTCTCCTCTTGAACACCAAGAAACTGGGGCCTTTGATGTGATTACCTCTCTTCCCCCTTTTATTCTCTCTCCCCCTTTGAAGAGAATAAGCTTTGATGTGATCTCTCTCCCCCTTTGACATCAATTTCCAAGAAGGGATCTTCTGGAGTGTGAGTCAAAAGGTTTGGTCCTTGAGTCACAGAGCAAAGCAGCATATAGGTTGTGATGCTGGTAGAGGACAAGAATCATTGAGTGGAGCTGGAATAAAACTACAGGAACATATGGCAAATTGTCTTCTCTGCAGTGAAATCGGTGATACCGAGTTGTAGTATTCGGTGGTACCGAATTGGTTCGGTGTGACCGAAAGCAACATATCGGTATGACCGAGTTCAACACAGAGAGAACACTTGTCACCTCAGCTCACTAGGAAAATAAGATCTCACAAAGATTTGCAAGGAATTGGCTGAAAGATGTGCAATGAATTGGATGCAGAAAATGCAGAACTAAAAAGAAAAATCTAGATGAAGTTTTTTTTGAAAAAGGAAAGGGGATAAATATGCAAAGGACAAATGCAAAAACTCAAGGAAACACTAGGGAACTTCGTCTAGAATTGGGCGGTGACAAAGTCACCTATGTTAGAGTATATTGACTAAGGAGTCAAGTGAGAACACTTGATCATAAGTCATACCCATCGTTTAAGCTCAAAATGGGGTTACCATTTTTCGTTTAAGCATTTGATGTATTCACATCTTGTTGAGTTGCTTGACCTATGGCTTGAGGTAAAGCTTCTCTAAGATGGAATGACATACCTTGGGTGGTGGTGTTGATCTTGATCATGTCGTTGAACTTGCGTGGGGTGCTCAACGTTGATGTAGCGCAAGAATGGTTGGGAGCACCACTTGGAGTTGAGTTCATCTACCTACATGGGTTAGCTTTGCAAGGAAGAGCACTTGTGTATCCAAAATGACAATCATGAAATTTGATACCAAATGAAATTTGATATATAGAATTTGTCAAAGGATATGTTTAAGGGTTTCATGCTTCCTCGTCATCAACCACCATTGTGTAGAGACTTAGTGATGTAGAGATTGCTCAAGATGTGAGTGAGTTGCAATATCATAGATTTAGATCCATCCAAGTACCTACAAGGGTTAGATAACATGCAAGGGTGAAAATATATCCAAGACATATGATCATCATCATAAGAGAAGTATCAAGGATTAGTCATAGGCTCATGCCTTGCATGTATCCAAATGGAGTTCCTACTCCAAGTTTGAAGCATCAATGATGTTCAATTCACCTCTCAAACAACAAAAAACTTTCTCATCAAGCGGTTTGGTGAATATATCCGCCAATTGCTTATCGCTACAAACATGCTTAAGATCAATGTCCCCTTTAGCAACATGATCTCGAATGAAATGATGACGAACTTCAATATGCTTAGTTCGAGAATGTTGCAAGGGGTTGTGAGCAATCTTAATAGCACTTTCATTGTCACAAAGCAATGGAACATGTTTCACATTGATCCCATAATCTTTAAGAGTTTGGGTCATCCAAAGTAATTGAGCACAACATGAATCGGCGGCAATGTATTCCGCTTCGACGGTGGATAAGGATACCAAGTTTTTTTCTTGGAGAACCAAGATACAAGAGATCTACCAAGAAATTGACAAGTACCCGAAGTGGACTTTCTATCAACCTTGTCTCCGGCATAGTCCGAATCGGAATAGCCAACAAGATGAAAAGAGGACCTCTTAGGATACCAAATGCCAAAATTTGGTGTATGTATTAAGTATCTCACTATCCTTTTCATAGCCTTAAGATGACATTCTTTGGGGGCCGCTTGATATCGTGCACACATGCACACACTTAGCATAATATCAGGACGAGAGGCACATAGATATAACAATGATCCAATCATAGAGCGGTAAACCTTTTGGTCAACCGATTTGCCGTCCTTGGTCAAATAAAGATGTCCACTAGTTGGCATGGGAGTTTTCATACCTTTGCTTTCTTGCATGTTGAACTTCTTCAATAAGTCCTTGGTGTACTTTTCTTGAGAAACAAAGGTGCCTTCCTTAGTTTGCTTGATTTGCAACCCAAGAAAGAACTTGAGTTCACTCATCATAGACATCTCAAACTTCTCCGACATTAGCTTTCCAAAATTCTCACTAAAATGAGGGTTAGTTGAACCAACTATGATATCATCAACATAAATTTGGCATACAAATAATTCACCATTAACCCTTTTAGTAAAAAGAGTAGAATCTATTTTTTCAATCTCAAAGCCTTTCTCAATAAGGAACTTGGTCAAGCATTTATACCACGCTCTAGGAGCTTGTTTAAGACCATAAAGAGCTTTGTGAAGTTTGTAAACATGATCGGGTTTCTTAGGATTGACAAAGCCGGGAGGTCGTTTAACATAAACTTCCTCCTCAATTTCACCGTTTAGAAAAACACTTTTAATGTCCATTTGGTATAAAGTGATATCATGGTGATTAGCATAGGCAAGTAAGATGTGGATGGACTCAAGTCTAGCAACGGGGGCATATGTCTCACCGTAGTGCATACCTTCGACTTGAGTGTAGCCTTGGGCGACTAGACGAGCTTTGTTGTGGATGACTTGACCATCTTCGTCTTGCTTGTTGCGAAACACCCATTTGGTACCAATGATGTTGTGGTTGTTATCGGGCTTCTCGACCAATGTCCACACTTGATTTCTCTCAAAGTTGTGTAGCTCTTCATGCATGGCATTTATCCAATCCGGATCTTCCAATGCTTCTTCAACCTTCATAGGTTCAATACTAGAGATGAATGAATAATGTTCACAAAAATTAGCCAAACGATTTTTAGAGCGAGTGATTCTCCCGGTTTGAATATCATTGAAAATTTTTTCAACGGGATGATCTCTTGAGACTCTTGCTTGAACTCGTGGGAGCTTTTGTTTGGGTCGGGGTGGAGCATCTTCTTCATCATCTCGTTCTTCTTCTTGGCCTTCTTCATTATTGGCGTCGTTGTTCTCTTTTCGTGGTGGAGAAGGAGGTTGATGAGGTTCATCTTGGTGTACTTCCTCGTTTTCTTCATCTTGAGTGTCCCACTTGTGGATGCTTGCATGTCGACTCTTGGTTCACCTTGTCGTGAGGTGGAAGTCTCCACTTGGACGGACGAGGTACTCTCCTTCACCTCCTTTGGTCGAATCTTTCCAATAGACAAGTCTTGGATTGCTTCCGAAGGGTCTTTATCCCCTAACTCAATTGGCAATTGCTCTACTTGCGAGCCGTTAGATTCATCAAACTTCACATCTACCATCTCTTCAACCTTTCGGGTGAAACTGTTTTATACACGGTAAGTGTGAGAGTTTGAGCCATAACCAAGTAGGAAACCCTCGTGAGATTTAGGAGAAAATTTAGAATGACGATGCTTATCAAGAATGTAACACTTTGAGCCAAATACTCGAAAGTATCCAACTTGGGGTTTGTTACCAGTGAGGAGCTCATATGTCATCTTGCCAAGTAGCTTGTGAAGATACAAGCGATTTGTTGCATGACAAGCTGTCTCAACCGCTTCTGCCCAAAAGTGTTTTGGAGTATTGTACTCATCAAGCATCGTCCTCGCCATCTCAATAAGAGTTCGGTTCTTCCTCTCAACAACTCCATTTTTTTAGGCGTGTACGTAGCCGAGAACTCATGTGAAATCCCTTATTCGTCAAGAAAGGTATCCACATTTGCGTTCTTGAACTCCGTTCCATTGTCGCTACGAACCTTCTTGATCTTCACTTCAAATTGATTTTGGGCCTTCCTGGTGAAGTTCTTGAAGATCTTTTAGACCTGCGATTTATCATCAAGAAAGAACACCCACGTAAATCTTGAAAAATCATCAACTATAACTAGGCCAAATGAGTTACCACCGAGACTCTTATAGGCATTGGGACCAAAGAGAACCATATGAAGTAGCTCGAGCGGTCTTCTCGTGGTCATAATGTTCTTCATGGGGTGACTTCCTCCAACTTGTTTTCCTGCTTGACAAGCACTACAAAGTCTATCCTTGTCAAATATAACATCGTTTACTCCAAGGATATGATCACCTTTAATAAGCTTATCAAGATGAGAAAATTCCTTATTTGACACTGTCTTAAAATCTGGTTCCTTATTTGACACTGGAAAAAAATTTCTTCCCTATTTGACACTAGTCCTAAATTTTATTCCCTATATGACACTTCTGTCCATTTTGAGCCTAAATGACACCTGAAAAGACGATTTTGCCCCTCATGTGGTATGTGTGTGCGCGCATGTGTGTTGTTGCGTGTGTGGGTGCACACACACATGTGTGCTGCTGTTGCATGTGTGTGTGCATGTGTGCCGCTGCGTGTGTGTTTGCTACTGCGTGTGTACGTGTGCGCGTGTGTGTGCGTGCTGTTGCGTGCCTATCTGCTGCCTGCGTGTGTGCTGCTACTGCGTGTGTGTATGTGTGTGTGTTCCTGCGTGTGTGTGTGTGTGTGTGCTGCGTGTGTGTGTGTGTGTGCACGTGCGCGTGCATGTTGTTGCGTGTGTGTGTGCGTGCATGTGTGTTGGTGCATGTGTATGTGTTGCTGCGTGTGTGCTCCTACCCTCGCACTGGTGTCGCATGTGTGCGCTATTGCCCCCACACACATACCACATGAGGGGCAAAAGAGTCTTTTCAGGTGTCATTTAGGCTCAAAATGAACGGAAATGTCATATAGGGAATAAAATTTAGAACTTGTGTCAAATAGGGAAGAAATTTTTTCCCAATGTCAAATAAGGAAGCAGATTTTAAGATAGTGTCAAATAAGGAATTTTCTCTATCAAGATTTCGCATGCCCACATGACCTAACCTTCTATGCCACAACCGACCTTTCGAGGATTTAGCAATTAGGCAAGTTCTAGGTTGAGCCTTTTTAGTGAAATCAACAATGTAAAGATCACCTCTACGTGTACCGGTAAAGACCATTTTATGATTATCTCTACGAAACACTTGGCAATCTACTTCAGTAAATAGGACATTGAAACCAAAGTCAGCAAGTCTAGATATGGAAAGTAAATTGTAGCCAAGAGATTCAACGAACATAACATTTTGTATGGAGCTATCATGTGAGATGGCCACCTTACCAAGGCCAACCACCTTACCCTTTGAGTTATCACCAAAAGTGACATACTTTCGAGGGTCGTCGTTTTCAGCAAGCTCACGAAACATATCTTTGTCTCCGGTCATATGATCGGTACACCCACTATCAAGAACCCATTCCTTTCCTCCAGCCATGTAGCCGTGAAGATTAGCCATAAGACCAAAGTGTCTCATTGCATCATCAAGATCATAGTCACTATCATCATCCTCATCATAGTATCCATGTTCAACATCATCATGTGGTGGATCAATTCCTAGAGAGAGTGATTCATTAGAAGTATGACCATAACAATGTTCATCTCTATGAATTCTAATGACTTCGGAGATGATATTGCTAATGATTCCAACATCTCCTTTGGCACTCATAAGATTTGTAAGCTCAAAAAACAATCACCAAATTTGGGATCATTGGAACTCATCTTACTCAAGGCAATAGACTTATGAAGGATCTCATCTAAGTTTTTCAAGGAATAGTTTGGAAATCGTTCCTCAAGGAGTCTCCATATGGTGTAGGCATAACCAAGAGTAGGTAAGATATCAAGCAAGTTTCTAGGCAAACCTCTAGTGATTAAATTGACAGTTCTAAGATTACGGATCATGTCAATAGACTCATCAAGGGTAGGATGCAAAGGATCAGCATGAGGTGCACAAGGGCTAGTAATGTACTTGTTCAAATGATATTCATTGAAAATCTCAAGCATCTCATTTTCCACTCATGAAAGTACTCTCCATCAAGTATAGGCACTCTATGTCTAAGACTCCCCAACGTAGACTCATCCATCTTCCTCCAAAGATGTTTAAACCAAAGCAATGGAGACCAATGCTCTGATACCAATTGAAAGGATCGAGAAGAGGTGTCTAGAGGGGGGGTGAATAGACTCTTAGTAAGAAAAGTTGTAGTTTTTAAAATCTTTAAGTTGAAGTGGAGTTTTAGCACAAGTTCAAACATTCACAATACATATCAAGAAAGCATGATAAGAGAATATGAGCAGCAGAAAGTAAATCATGCAAGTTGCAAGAGTGTAAAGGGATGGGATTGGAGTGTGCAAACGCAATTGGAGACACGGAGATTTTTGGCGTGGTTCCGATAGGTGGTGCTATCGTACATCCACGTTGATGGAGACTTCAACCCACGAAGGGCAACGGTTGCGCGAGTCCACGGAGGGCTCCACCCACGAAGAAGCAACCTTGTCTATCCCACCATGGCCATTGTCCACGAAGGACTTGCCTCATTAGGGTAGATCTTCACGAAGTAGGCGATCTCCTTGCCCGTACAAACTCCTTGGTTCAACTCCACAATCTCGACGGAGGCTCCCAAGTGACACCTAACCAATCTAGGAGACACCACTCTCCAAAAGGTAATAGATGGTGTGTTGATGATGAACTCCTTGCTCTTGTGCTTCAAATGATAGTCTCCCCAACACTCAACTCTCTCTCATAGGATTGGATTTGGTAGAAAGATGATTTGAGTGGAAAGCAACTTGGGGAAGCCTAGAGATCAAGATTTATGTGGTTGGAATGGAATATCTTGACCTCAACACAAGTGTAGGTGGTTCTTTCTCAGAAAATGTATGTTGGAAGTGTAGGCATGTTCTGATGGCTCTCTCCATGAATGAAGAGTAGGTGGAGGGGTATATATAGCCTCCACACAAAATCTAACCATTACACACAAATCTCCAAACTCGGTGGGACCGAATTATAAAACTCGGTCGGACCGACTTGGTTCATAATGTGACTGTTAGGCATTTCGGTGGGACCGACATGTCAACTCAGTGGGACCGATTCCATTAGGGTTAGGGCATAACGTAATCTCGGTGAGACCAATTACACAAACTCGGTGGGACCGATTTTGGTAATAGACAAACAGAGAGTTGGTCAGGCAAACTCGGTGGGACCGATTCGCTCATCTCGGTTAGACCGAAACGTCACGAAGGGGAAACAGAGAGTTTGCACTGCAATCTCGGCGGACCGATCACTCATCTCGGTTGGACCGAAACGTTACGAAGGGAAACAGAGAGGTTGCAATCCCATCTCGGTGAGACCGAGATCCCTATTGGTGAGACCGAAATGACTAGGGTTTGTGGCAGTGGCTATGTCAAGTGAACTCGGTGGCACCAGATAGAAAATTTTGGTGGGGCCGAGTTTGACTTTTGGTTTGGGACATATGTGGATATGAGAAAGTAGTTGAGGGCTTTGGAGCATATCACTAAGCACTTTGAGCAAGCAAGCCATTAAGCAACACCTCATCCCCTCTTAATAGTACTGGATTTCCTATGAACTCAATGTGATCTTGGATCACTAAAATGAAAAAAGTAGAGTCCTGAGCTTTGAGCTTGAGTCAATCCTTTGTCCTTATCATCTAGAAGGGGTTCCACATCCTCTAGTCCATGCCACTCCATTGTTGAACTTATGTGAAGCATACTAGATGAAAGCATTAGTCCAACAAGAGATATGTTGACATTAATTACCAAAATCACTCAGGGAGCACTTGTGCTTTCAGTTTTCCTTGGAGCGACTGTGTGGGATGTATATACGAATGGAAACGTTTAGCAGGGACTCACTGTGTTGGATGTATTTACGACCGGAAATGATTTTGCCTATATAATTGTATTTTTTAGCACTACTACACGTATAGCCGTATTTGGTCGCTTGCCGATCACACACGACCTCATTTTGCCGAGCATGTGTGCCAGGAGGGCATATCCCCGATGGTTTCTGAGTCGTGTGGGAAGGACCCCCCCTATCGCAGTCACTCACTAGGTGACGGTTCCGAACGCCGTCGCGGAAAGGGGTTAAAACCGTTTGTATAACACATTGTTGTACCTGTGTAATCTCATAGTCAAAGGAATATGCATTGCATGAAGGAAGCTATAGCAATAAAATTGAACGATCAACATGCTAAGCTAACGTATGGGTCTTCATCACATCATTCTTCTAATGATGTGATCTCGTTCATCAAATGACAACACGTGTCTATGGTTAGGAAACTTAACCATATTTGATTAACGAGCTAGTCTAGTAGAGGCTTACTAGGGACACGGTGTTTTGTCTATGTATCCACACATGTATCAAGTTTCCGGTTAATACAATTCTAGCATGAATTATAAACCTTTATCATGATATAAGGAAATATAAATAACAACTTTATTATTGCCTCTAGGACATATTTCCTTCAACATGGCACGCATGTATCATTGCCATTAAGGATAAAAAGATGGGATCTATTCTTATATGAATAGATCTTGTCTACATCATGTCATCGTTCTTATTGCATTACTCCATTTTTTCATGAACTTAATACACTAGATGCATGTTGCATAGCGCTCGGTGTGTGGAGTAGTAGTAGTAGATGCAGGCAGGAGTCGGTCTACTAATCTTGGATAGGATGCCTATATACATGATCATTGCCTTGGATATCATCATAATTATTTTCTCTTCTATCAATTGCCCAACAGTAATTTGTTTACCCACCGTACGCTTTTTTCTCGAGAGAAGTCTCTAGTGAAATCTACGGCCCCCGAATCTATTTCCTATCATATTATTTTCAGATCTATTCATCCAAAAATCCAAAAATACCTTGCTGCACTTTTTCTTCACTTATTTTATTTTATGTTTTTGCTAGATCTATTTATCAACTCCTATACAATTTAATCTATCTCAATACCGAGGAGGAATTGACAACTCCTCTTGCGCGTTGGGTTGCAAGTTTTATGGTTTGTGTGCAGGTGTTGTTAACATAGTGTTGATTGGTACTCCTACTGGATTGATAACCTTGGTTTCATAACTGGGGCAAATACTTACCGTTGTTGTGTGATATGTCTCCAACGTATCTATAATTTTTTTATTGTTCCATGTTGTTATATTATCAATCTTGGATGTTTTACAATCATTTTATAGCCAGTTGCTATTTTTCCATGTTTTTTACATCGCATGAAATCAATATCAAATGGAGTCCAAACGCAACGAAACTTTACAGAGATTTTTTTGGACCAGAAGGAACATGATGGGCCCTGGCTGCACCTAGGGGGTGCTCCGAGGAGAGCACAACCCACCAGGGCATGCCAGGAGGCCCAGGCGCGCCTTGGTGGGTTGTGCCCACCTCGGGTGCCCTCGGACCGCCTCTTTGCTCTGTAAATACATCAATATTCCCAAAACCCTAGGGGAGTCAATGAAATATTCATCCAGCCGCCACAGAGTCTAGAACCACCAGTTCCAATCTAGACACCATCTTGGATGGGGTTCACCATGTCCATTGGTGCCTCTCCGATGATGCGTGAGTAGTTCTTTGTAGACCTTCGGGTCCGTAGTTAGTAGCTAGATGGCTTCCTTTCTCTCTCTTGATTCTCAATACAATGGTCTCTTGGAGATCCATATGATGTAACTCTTTTGCGGTGTGTTTGTTGGGATCGATGAACTTTGACTTTATGATCAGATCTATCTTTTTATATCCATGAAAGTATTTGAGTTTCTTTGATCTCTTTTATGCATGATTACTTATAGCCTCGTATTTCTTCTCCGATATTTGGGTTTTGTTTGGCCAACTTGATCTATTTATCTTGCCATGGGAAGAGGTGCTTTGTAGTGGGTTCGATCTTACGGTGCTTGATCCCAGTGACAGAAGGGAAACCGACACGTATGTATCGTTGCTACTAGGGATAAAACGATGGGGTCTATCTCTACATAGATAGATCTTGTCTACATCATGTCATCGTTCTTATTGCATTACTCCGTTTCTCCATGAACTTAATACACTAGATGCATACTGGATAGCGGTCGATGTGTGGAGTAATAGTAATAGATGCAGGCAGGAGTAGGTCTACTAATCTTGGACGTGATGCCTATGTAATGATCATTGCCTGAATAACGTCATGAGTATTTGAAGTTCTATCAATTGCCCAACAGTAATTTGTTCACCCACCGTTTGCTATTTTTCTCGAGAGAAGCCACTAGTGAAACCTACGGCCCCCGGGTCTCTTTCTCATATTATTTGCCTTTGCGATCTATTTTCCTTTGCATTTATTTTCAGATCTATTAAACAAAAAATACAAAAATACTTTGCTGCACTTTATTTTATTTGCGATCTATTTATTCAATCTATTACAATTTTCTCCCATCCACGCACCAATTTATGGCGCCGTTACCCGAAAGGGATTGACAACCCCTTTAACACGTCAGGTTGCGAGTGATTGTTATTTGTGTGCAGGGGCTGTGTACATTGTGTTGCTTGGTTCTCCTACTGGTTCGATAACCTTGGTTTCATATCTGAGGGAAATACCTACCGCCGCTGTGCTGCATCATCCCTTCCTCTTTAGGGAAATACCGGCGTAGCTTTAAGCGACATCAAAAGAATTTCTGGCGCCGTTGCCGGGGAGGATCTTCAACATATACCAGGTTCCTGATCACAAATCTCATCTCCTCACAATTTACATTATTTGCCATGTGCTTCTGGTTTTCATCTCCCCCACTTCACAAAAAATTACCGTTTTATTCGCTCCTCTTTTTCCAGTCGCCGTTCTCTTGCTTTCTAGTCTTGATGGCTAGCGTTCCTACTCCTCCTTTGTCACCAGATTTTGAAGTTCTTTACTTCAAGCAAAGACAAGGAGAAAATTTGAAAGATGCCCGGTATAGGCTTATGGAATCGTATCATGTTTCCAATTTAAAGGGGGATGCTAAGGTTTTGCTTCGTAATTTTTACATAGGATTGGCTTTGCATCATAGACAACTTCTAAATTTTGCCGCTAAAGGAAATTTCATTGAGCTTGAAGCCAATATTGCCTATGAAATTTTTGAAGGAATTTTGGGAATTCCACCTAAAAAGAAGGGGTTTTCTTTTACCCCTAAGGGAGCTCAAATGTTGGAAAAACTTGGTGATTTTCATAAACATATGGTTGAAATACAGAAATATAATGAACCCCTCAAACACCTCAATGGTAGTATCAATCGCATGAATACCCTGATTACTCTTTGCAACAAGCGTTTGGATATTTTGGATCTTAAGATGGTTTCTTTTCCGGAGAATTTAGGGAAGCGTAAAGAGCCTCCCGGGTTTGAGAAAACCATTACAAAAGTTGCCAAAACTTTGGAAAACAAAACTTAGATCCTTACTTTATGCCTAGATAAGGGCGTAAAACTATAGCACTTGTTGGGAGGCAACCCAATGAATAAAATTTATTTTTGCTTTTTGCTTCCTGTTTTTGAGTGTTAGCAAAATTATGCTACTGTTATGATTGAGTTTATTATGTTTTAATTAGTGTTTGTGCCAAGTAAAGCCTTTAGGATCTTCTTGGGTGATAGTTGTTTGATCTTGCTGAAAAAACAGAAACTTTTGCGCTCGCGAAAATAATTCTCATTTCTAACCAGAGAGCGATAAAATACCCATTCCTTTTGCAGTAGATCAATATGAAAATTTCTCAGGTCTTCCTAATTTTTTAGAATTTTTGGAGTTACATAAGTATTCGAAATAGTCAGATTTCTACAGACTGTTCTGTTTTGACATATTTTGTTTTCCTTGCGTTGTGTGCTTGTTTTGATGGCTCTATGGTTTTCTTTGATGAGTTTTTGCCATAGAAAAGTTGGAATACAGTAGATATAATGCAATAACAAAATATGAATTGGTTTGATACAACACTTATAGTAGTGATTTATTTTCTTATACTAACGGATCTCACGAAGGTTTTGCTGAGTTTTGTGTGATTGAAGTTTTCAAGTTTTGGGTTATCATACGATGGATGAAGGAATAAGGAGTAGAAGAGCCTAAGCTTGGGGATGCCCTGGCATCCCACGCTATTATCCAAAAATGAGAAACCAACTAAGCTTGGGGATGCCCCCGAGTGGCATCCCCTCTTTATTCTAACGACCATCGGTATTTTACTCGAAGCTATATTTTTATTCGTCACATACTATCTGTTATTCTTGGAGCGTCTTGTATGATATGAGTCTTTGCTTATTTCATTTCGTGTTTTAAGTCTTGATCCCTTTATGGACACACCTATTTGAGAGAGCCAAAATTATGCCATGACTTGTTAGAATTGTTCTCTATGCTTCACTTAAATTTTTTATGAGCAATGGACTTGCTCTAGTGCTTCACTTATATATTTTTTTAGCACGGTGTGCTTTAGTATTTTTGAAGAAATGCTCTCTTGCTTCACTTAGATTTATTTGAGAGTTAGTAAAATTTTCAAGAAATTCTCTCTTGCTTCACTTAAATTAATTTGAGAGAAAGAAAGAAATATTATGCTCATGATCTTCACTTATATTTTTTTGAGCTTATGAAAATCAACACATGAAAATTACTCCCAAGGTGATAGATATCCAAGAAGGATATAATAAAAACTTTCATGAAGATCATTGGACAAAATAAACTTGATTCTTAGTAATAGTTTTGAGATATGATGATGTGATATGTGAATCATGATTGATGAGTAATTATGCTTTAGTAAGAATATTTGTGTTAAGGTTTGTGATTCCCTATGCAAGCACGAAAGTCAATAGTCATGCAATGAAATTATACCCTACTTGTGGTGCATTATTCAGTGTTAATTATTCTTAATGCTTGCTTACGAGATTATCCGTTTCTTGGTTGGTCGCTTCTCAATCTTTTGCTAGCCTTCATTTTGCACTAAGTATGATCTCTACTTGTGCATCCAAAATCCTTTAAACCAGTTTTGCCACATGAGTCCACTATATCTACCTATATGTGGTATTCTTTTGCCGTTCTAAGCAAATTTGCATGTGCCATCTCTAATTTAAAATAAACTTCTCTTTTGTGTGTTCATTTCGCTCACGGAGCGATGAGGGGTAGTTAATATTTTCCATGCTAGATGTGTTATTCTCACAATGAGTGTTTATTCACTTGTCATTGCACGAAAGTAAGGCAAAAGTATTAGGGATGCCCATTCCCGAAATGAAAAAAAATGAATTTACTTTATGTTGTCAAATAATAAATTCCTTGTAAAGTATTGGTATGGAAGGCACCCGTGGATACGCTTAGCCATGGAAAGTGAAAGTATGGTTGAAAAAGGAATAAACTTTATTTTTCTGTTCGGGAACCGCCTATGATATATCTAGCATGAAAAGTGTTGGGAACTCTAAGTCGTTTTCATTGGTGGGATGGATACACCTCCCAAAAAAATTTATCTCTAAGTTTTTCACTTTGAGCTCTGGCACCTCTACAAATCCCTACTTCCCTCTACGAAGGGCCTTTCTTTTACTTTATGCAATTTTTATTTTGAATTTGAGTCTCCATCTTCTCTTATAAAAGCACCAACTAGGAGGCAATATGATCGTACTTGAGTATTGGGTGTAGCTAATATGCGAGTGTATTTCATGAATGGATCAATGGTTGAGCATGATGGGCTAGGGATAACTTATTTTAGCGTTGATATTTTGAAAGACATGGTTGCTTGTTGATATGCTTGAGTATTTAAATTATCATGTCAAAACTAGACTATTGCTTTGAACAATATAAAAGTCCAAATGTCCATGCTATAAAGAAAGAATATGATATGACATGTTAGGCAACATTCCACATCAAAAATTCCGTTTTTATCACTTCCCTACTCGAGGACGAGTAGGAGTTAAGCTTGGGGATGATGATATGTCTCCAACGTATCTATAATTTTTGATTGTTCCATGTTGTTATATTACCAATCTTGGATGTTTTACAATCATTTTATAGTCATTTTATATCATTTTTGGTACTAACCTATTGACATAGTGCCAAGTGCCAGTTGCTATTTTTCCATGTTTTTACATTGCAGGAAATCAATATCAAACGGAGTCCAAACGCAATGAAACTTTACGGAGATTTTTTTCGACCAAAAGGAACATAATGGGCCCTTCCTGCGCTTGGGGGTGCTCCGAGGAGAGCACAACCCACCAGGGCGCGCCAGGAGGCCCAGGCGCGCCCTGGTGGGTTGTGCCCACCTCGGGTGCCCCCCCCCCGGACCGCTTCTTTGCTCTATAAATACCCCAATATTCCCAAAACCCTAGGGCAGTCGACGAAATATTCATCCAGCCGCCGCAGTCCAGAACCACCAGATCCAATCTAGACACCATCTCGGATGGGGTTCACCACCTCCATTGGTGCCTCTCCGATGATGCGTGAGTAGTTCTTTGTAGACCTTCGGGTCTGTAGTTAGTAGCTAGATGGCTTCCTCTCTCTCTCTCTCTCTCTCTCTCTCTCTTGATTCTCAATACAATGGTCTCTTGGAGATCCATATGACGTAACTCTTTTGCGGTGTGTTTGTTGGGATCGATGAACTTTGAGTTTATGATCAGATCTATCTTTTTATATCCATGAAAGTATTTGAGTTTCTTTGATCTCTTTTATGCATGATTGCTTATAGCCTCATATTTCTTCTCCGATATTTGGGTTTTGTTTGGCCAACTTGATCTATTTATCTTGCAATGGAAAGAGGTGCTTTGTAGTGGGTTTGATCTTACGGTGCTTGATCCCAGTGACAGAAGGGGAACCGACACGTATGTATCGTTGCTACTAAGGATAAAACGATGGGGTCTATCTCTACATAGATAGATCTTGTCTACACCATGTCATCATTCTTATTGCATTACTCCATTTCTCCATGAACTTAATACACTAGATGCATGTTGGATAGCGGTCGATGTGTGGAGTAATAGTAGTAGATGCAGGTAGGAGTTGGTCTACTAATCTTGGACGTGATGCCTATGTAATGATCATTGCCTGAATAACGTAATGAGTATTTGAAGTTCTATCAATTGCCCAACAGTAATTTGTTCACTCACCGTTTGCTATTTCTCGAGAGAGAAGCCACTAGTGAAACCTACGGCCCTCGGGTCTCTTTCTCATATTATTTGCCTTTGCGATCTATTTTCCTTTGCATTTATTTTCAGATCTATTAAACCAAAAATACAAAAATAATATGCTGCACTTTATTTTATTTTCGATCTATTTATTCAATCTATTACAACTTTATTCCGTCCACGCACCAATTTCTGGTGCCGTTACCCGAAAGGGATTGACAACCCCTTTAACACGTCGGGTTGCGAGTGGTTGTTATTTGTGTGCAGGGGCTGTTTATGTTGTGTTGCTTGGTTCTCCTACTAGTTCTATAACCTTGGTTTCATATCTGAGGGAAATACCTACCACCGATGTGCTGCATCATCCCTTCCTCTTTGGGGAAATACCGATGTAGCTTCAAGCGACATCATTGTGCTGCATCATCCTCTCCTCTTTGGGGAATTACCAACGCAAATACAAGCAATCAGCGTGTCCCTCGAGCTTGTGGCTCTCTTGTATCTCATCTAGTTTCCTCCTGGAGTTTCTAGGGTCCGTTCTGGTCCAAAAAAATTAATCCAAAGATTTTTTTTCTGTTTGGAATTCATTTGATATTGATTTTTTGGAAAGCAAAAAACAATCAAAAAACAGCAACTGGCACTGGGCACTAGGTTAATAAGTTAGTCCGGAAAATGATATAAACTAGCATATAAATGCATATAAAACATCCAAGATTGATAATATAATAGCATGGAATAATAAAAATTTATAGATATGTTGAAGACGTATCAGCCCTCTTTTGGGGAACCGACGTGCGAGATCGACCTATCCTTTTTGTCTTCCCTTTTCTTTCTTTCTATGCCCTATCTCCTTATTTTCCTTCCTTGACCTATGGTCAACCATTACATCTTTTGCCCTTGACATCAATGAAAATCATGCCAACACTTTAACGGATCTTTAAATGGAACAATTGTTGAACTTGCATACATAAACATGTTTGAGTTGGTTTGAATCCAAGAACAGGGAGAGCAACCACCCATCCCACACACGGTGGCCAGGACCATTTGGATTCCACTCTTTTATTTAATAGATCTAAACAAGGGGAATGAGCACAATAGGGACACATGTGCTCGTTCCAGGTTGAGCCTAGATCCCGTGGCTACTCCTCCCGATGGCACGGCCTGGCCATGCCTCGTCTTCGCTTGGGTTAGCTATGGTGGTGTTGGTGTCGACGGATCTAGGCTTCCCCTACCCCAATCTGGCTCGTAGTAGTTGGTGGCGGCTCGGGTGCGTCCAACGACGTTGGCATTGGTGGTGTCGTAGGTGGTGGAGAGTTCGATGATGCTTGGTGCCACCTTCTGTTCAGTGACCAGTGCAACTCTCCTTCCCGCAGCGGTGGTTCACTCCAACGACTTGATTTCCACGCCTTTAAATTCTGATCTGGTGGCTTTGGGGTTGTTCAGTCATAGGCAGGGGAGAAATCCATGCTCGTCTTGTCGATGCTGACAGTGGTGCCACCGAGGCACTGCCAGGGTCTTTCTCCATGCCCTCTTCAAGCACCGAAAGAAACCTTAGGTCCAATTCATCAGATTGGACGGCGGTGGCATCACGACGTCGTCCCATCATGAAGGTGTTGTCTTGGTTGAATTTGGAGATGTTGGTCCTCATGTTTGCTTTGGGTTGCTTCTAAGGCGTGCGCGCCTGGGGCACAATGTGCATGCATGAGACAAAGTGGAGCACACCCGCCGAATCAAGCATCGTCCAACTGATCAGACACTGAGTATCGACCAATGGGCTAGGGACGCATCCGCACCATCAGGTAGTTGGCCTAGCACGCTAAGCACAACGCACACAAACTCTGATGGGTACGCACGCCGCCCACAACATCCTTCCGTCGCATGTTCCGATGTTCATGGCAATCTCTATTCCCTAACCCCTGGCGTGAGTCGCAGGCTTGCAGCCTCGCAGGTCGCGACACTCTCATGCCACGAACTCATTCGCTCTCCGGCCTTCAGGAGATTAGGTGGTGGACGCACACGCCAACTGACGTATATCGACGTCTCATCAAGCGGCTCATGTGAGATGTCAATCCCTGACGCGTCATTGCCAACCGATCAGCCTACTCAGACATCGATCCAAGGCATACCATATACCAATAAACCATTTCATATCCCTCACATGTATATTGCTAATTAAGTAATTTACCTTCTCATACATATGCATAGCTTGCACTATTTATCCTTTGATTGATGCTTAAAAAAATCAACATTGGGTTTTATCATGTTGTCAAGAAAGTATGCGTAGAGAAAAAAATATAAATAAACAATGTGTGGATGGCTTGATATGATCGCAGAGAGGAGCTATTAACAAATACTTCATGTACCGAGGAAAAAATGTTGGATGAGATTGAAGATCGACCCCATCATAAGTGAATTTCTATCCAGGAATGTGAGAAGAAAATTTGAAGATATTAATGTTTAAATTATGATAAATATTGGTTTGCACCTATTTGCTGTTTATCAGTAACATTATATAATATATACTTATACAAACTATTTTAGGCCTCAGAGTTTCAGGAGCCCGGGTGGAGGCCCACGGCTTGGCCGATGGCGAGGCAGTTGCTGGCGAGCTTGGCGAGCTCGGCGTCGTACTTGGACATGAGCCGCGGGAGCTCCTCGCGGTCCTCGAAGCCCTGGTCGCACGTGTCGACGTCGGTGCGGCAGGTGTCGAGCATGGTGCCGGTGGTGTCCTTGTCGGTGGCGGCTATGGCCTTCGCTGCGTGGTCGAGACTGTAGGGGATGTCGTCATACGAGTCGGCGCAGTCGCGGAGTGGGCCCACCGCCAGCTTCGGCGTCTTGGGGTCGGCGATGAGCGCTTCCGCCGCCTTCTTGGCCTCCGCCGCCTTGGCGCGCACCGCGGCCATGGCCATCTCCAGCACGCCGGGCCCGTCCAGCTTCTTCCCTGCGGGCTGGGTCTGCTTGCCGATGGCAGCGACGCACACGTCTGGGTAGTCCGTTTTGGCGCACAGGGCCTTCACGATGTCGCCGCCGGGGGCGACCGGCGTGGCCTTCGGCGGCGTCGGCTTCGATTGCGGCGGCGTCGGCTTGGCCGGCGAAGGGAGAGGGCCGACCTTGCCCCCCGCGCCGGGCTTGCGCGGCACGCAGATGGCGCCGGCCGGCGGTGCCCCCGCCGCGGAGAGGAGGAGGAGGACGAGGCAGGCGACGAGCGGTGGCCTCATGGCGTGCGCGCGTGCGGAAGGATGGAAGGGATTGAAATGGAGGTTAGAATTAGGTAGGCGCGGGTTAATAGAGAGGCTGACGATTAATTGGTGTAATTATTTGTTGGTCTCTAAATTTGTTCCAACGGGGAGGGAAAGGAGGGGATTGGCTGGTTGCGTTTTGCCGGAAAAAATGGGGCCAATGATGGCCAGTGGCAAGCAACCGCCATTTTTGGGGTGGAGCATAATCACGTGGTGGCTCACAAATTGTTTTTGGCATTTTCGTGTCTTTTTTTTGTGGGGGTTTCGTGTCTTTTTTTAACACGGCATTTCCATGTCTTTGGTATGAATGGAAAAATAACAGGAAATGTTTCTATAATGATGGTGGGGCACATTAGGTCGGGCATCTCCTTCGGTTTATGCGCGGCTAACGGAGAGAGCGTTGAGGTCATCTGCCAATTATGTGAGCCTAAAGCATGGGTCGTCGGTTTACGCGAGGCCAGAGACGACGCATGGTACGCATTACATCTATGAATCTTCTTTAAGTTTATGCGGGGCTAACAGAAATAGCGTTGAG
The DNA here is from genome assembly GCF_003073215.2 of Triticum urartu. NCBI lineage: Eukaryota > Viridiplantae > Streptophyta > Magnoliopsida > Poales > Poaceae > Triticum > Triticum urartu. The sequence continues at coordinate 120,114,473 of NC_053026.1, read as the reverse complement.
GCTATCAGCCAATTGTGTGAGTATGGGCATGGGTCCGTGGAGTTGGTGGTCGGTTTGATTCCTCGCGTATAGGATCTGTCGATAATACGTATCACGTCTACCAAATTATGTCCATGTTATCATTTTCTCTTCAATTGACACTGTCTTTTTGGCCATTGTTGGTGCCCGGTGCACACTGATGCCACCGCCTCCGTCCCTCCCAACTCCTCATGTGGCTTGTCCTAGTCCTATCGCAGCTTCCCAGCCATGGTAGCACTTGCTTCCACATGTGTCACCCCCACCATCCCTCTCTAGGAACATCTGCCCCGCCACCCTACTCGATGAGTCGTCTCCTATGATTGCCGCTCATCAACCAGGGAATTGATGCGATCACTGCCGTGGTAGTGTCCTCTGAGATGACTAAGTCAACAACGCCAAGCCAACACTAAGGGAGGAGTAATGCTAGACTCACAGAGGGATTGATTACAAGGTTCACAGACTAACAGACGTGAGCGGTTGGGATTGGACAAGAGGGGAGGATGGGCCCCACCCCTGCTAAAATCCGGGGGCTGGGGGGTTAGTTAGAAGAAAATCATGTAAAAGCCCATAATGGGTTCGTGTGCGTAGGATTATCGCTAAGGGAGAGTTCACGTGTTCTCTCCCTTCACAGAGTTTTGGAGATCTTTTCTTCTTCCTCCTCTTAATTCTCATGTGCCCAAACATGTTCATGTATTGTTAGACTGACATCGATTTGGTTGCTCCAATTAGTTGTTTGAACATTTTGTTTCGGTGATTACATTATAGTTGCACCTTTAGTGGTCATATGGATAATCATGTATTTCAGAGTTGGGAGTCCATTTTTAGATTGATGGTATAAAATCTTACATTTAATCTAGGAAACATGGTTAAATGTTTGTTATTTCTAATTTAACGCATAAAAAGGGTTGCTAGATGGAGTTCTCACAGAAAAAAGTTGCTAGACCGGGATGAACACCAGAATCAGGCATGCCCAGAGATCCCAAGTCAGGTACACCGTCAAAATGTCAAGGTCCATGAAGCTACCAAATTAGAACCGCCATTGGCATCCCTTTTAACCTGCTCCACCTAAGCAGAAGAGAGGCCCAAGCCTGTCGAGACACCACACACCGAACCACCGGGTGTTGCAAGGTCTACTGTTGTTGATCACGCAATGGACAAGCGACCTTGTGAGGAAGGCCACATCGAGTTGCCACCCAAAGAGTCGAGTGATGAGCGGGATGTGCTCCATGCTCAAGGAACGTGAGAGGAGCTTGACATAGGACTGAAGCGCCTCTTCCTCGATCACCTCTGTCATGGATGATCCGCCGACCCAAGTTGCTCCATGAGTGCCCACTGTTGGCGTGTGGTCGGAGTCCCCGACGAAAACCTACCATTGATCCTCTTATTGCGACGCACATGTACCGCCTGCTCGTGCGGGCCCCTGACAGTCGACCTTGGGTTGAATAGGCTGATGGGCTTAGGGCCAAGGCCACGGAAACGAGAAATGGCTATCAGACCACCCTGTGCAGTTGGCGTCGGTTGGGCCGTGGATGTCGACTGCGTGCATGCCAAACCCACAAGAGTTGGCTCAGGCGATACGTTGTGTTTGTTTCATGATAGACTGGGTGGGCTTGTATCAGCTTGACATTAATATGTTGACCTTTATAAAGACAACAAGCACATTACCAGTTTGAAGTTACGCCAGAAAATGTGGTTCCGCAGAATGCATTTCTACGAATGTGAGCTTCGAAATGTTGTTTCAACTAGCAGGGTGGACAGTGCAGCGCATGCCACGCCCGTGTTGTAGCCCGTAGTTGTCTTAGGTGCTGCCTAAATAGTGTATTGGGCAATTTATTTTAGATAGGCAACTTTATATAACTGAAGTTGCACAAAAGCGGAGCCAATATTCAAAGTACTTTTTTTTCTGTCCTATTACTCCCTCTATTTTAAAATAATTAAAGTTCCATCATGAGTGAATTTTTTAAAATTTGACCAAGTCTGTAAAAACATCCACAAAGATCTACAATGTTAAATATACATAACATGAAAATATATTTCATAATGGGTCTAATAAAATAATTTTGGTTTTCAGGGGATTTTGTTACAGGCTTGGTCAAACTTAATAAAAAATTGACTTCGGAAAATCCTAGAATTTCAATTATTTTGAAATGGAGGAAGTAATTGGATGAACTTAGTAGTTTAAATCATCTCTTTCTGCATGATCATATTTGCGGTCTTGAAAAAATCTCCATGAGTTTGAAGTTTTTTTTGCGGGGGGCATGAGTTTGAAGTTGCACTGCCTGGCTTTGACGTCATATCTAGTTTGGCAAAAACTAACCGAAATATGTTCACTTAGTGTTGGATTGGTAAATCACTGGTTGGAGGTCACTTTCGCAATTTTCAAGATTTGCCAATATAATATTGCATGTTACCTGTTAAATGACAGACTACTTTATAAAAATGCCATGCTAACTGTTTATGTGGCATTTACCCTAAAATGCTATGAACAAAAAAATACATATTTTTCTTATAAAAAGCCAGAGAACACATAAAATGTATAATCACTATGATATGATTTTTTAAATGACAGGCTATTTTATAAAAATGCCATGCTCATTTTTAAATAATTGGTACGATTAAAAAAGTGTAATGTGTTCTGATTGTTTTTGTATGAATTCTGCGATGGATATGTTTCACTGTGAAAAAGACCATGTTTTGGAGAACACTTTTTTCTTTATTTTCGCCAAGGACCAGAAACAAAATACTATGCTGTAAAGTTTTTTTCTTTATTTGGTCCATTGTGCAAAAACTCAGAAAAATGCCACGTCGGTGATTTTTCTTTTATAATTTTCATGCCAATAAAAATAAAATTGCCACCCCCTTAATAATAAAACTGTCATCCTCTTGATAATAAAAATGTCATGACAACAATAATAAAAATGTCATGCTCTCAATAATAAAACTGCCAACATGTTAACAATAAAACTCACATCCTCCTAATAACAAAAAAACTATTTTATTAATAATAAAAATGCCATGTTCTTGGTCATAAAACCGTCATCCTCTTGACAATAAAAAATTCCATGTTACTAATAATAAAAATTTCATGCTCTTAATAATAAAACTGACATCCTCTTAATAATAAAAATACCATGTTACTAATTATTAAAAGACCATGCTCTTAATATTTTTTTTGCCATGGCCATGGGGGCATTACAAAAGACCTAGAAATTGACATGCTACATATAATAAGAATGCACATGGCAAGTTTAGAAAAAAAAATCCCCTCTAAAAAAGGATTTTGTTCAATTAATAATGGAAAAGATTTTGCATTCTTGGATTGTTTTTTTCAAACAAAAAATTAAATTAAAATAAGAATTCAACTTCAAAGTTACATAAAAAAAAGCTTTAATTACATGTGTGCACAAAACCTGCTTCGGCCCCCCCAGTGCGTACACTTTTTGGAAGAAAAATAAGCGATCGTTCGCCAGGAAACGTTTCACTCCAGCTGATGTATACCTTGCTTTCCAACGTATGCGGCTGGTTGAAATTGATGTTTTGTAAAGCAGCAAACTCAAGTGAATCATGTAAAAAAACTCAAGTGAACAAAGTAATGTTAGGCTAATAATTATTGCAAACACTTAGTGTACTGCTCCGCGAAAAGCAAAAAAACAATCAATTAGCAAATTTAAACTTCGGATATGAAAGTGGAACATTTGTATGTTTCTGGCAAGCGGTTGTAATATACATACCGTTCGAAATATGAGCAAATTACTACGAGATTTTAATCCGAATAAACAGAAGATAAATCATGACTACAATAGTAAAGATTAAACTAATCATGCGAATTAGCATAGTAGATGAACAGATCACATCTAAGGCACATACTAGAAACATGAATTCTATCATGATCTCGAACAGGAAGGATAGAATCATATACGGTGCAGCGGGAGCAGCACCGCCGGCGTTGACGTTGTCGCCCATGTCGTCGAGGATGAGGTTGCCGAGGTCGGAGAAGAAGTCGTCGTTCGCGAAGTCATCGCTGCCAGCAGTCGCGCGAGTGCGCTCCCCAAAAACCTGATCGCCCCTCTCCCGTACAGGATCACGAGAGGCGGGGTTCCGAAGGCCTGCTGTCCCTTCTCCCGGTGCACGCCGAAAGGAGGGATGGAGAAGACTTGCTTAGCGGCGCAATGATCTGGAATGGTGGTGAAAAACCATACGAAGCGGCGGCCGCTAGGGTAGACATCTGCCAGACTATATTGTGTGGACCGGGTAGGTCGTGGGAGTAAACCCCACGTCCGAGTCGTCACGATCCAAAAAAAATCGAAAACGGTTCAGTAATTAACGTGTCCGTTAATTATTAATTAATGACTCATTAATTTTTCCCGAGCAGCAAAAATATAGACAACGTGCATAGCTCTGTCCTCGGCTCGGCTCAATCCCGAGGCGCGGCGCGGCGGGCGAGGCGAGTGAGGAGGAGGAGCGCGCGTGTAGGTCTCCTTTTCTCATGCTCATATAAGTGGTAGAAGAGCTCACTTTATAAAGATGTGCAACTCTCTCTCAACTTCGGGGGGGGGGGACTAAACTTTAGTCTCACTCACTTCCCTCACATGTGTACATGAATGGGCCAAGAGAATTTCAAAATTTTAGTTGGGATTTGGACTAAAAGTCCACTAGCAAATTCCAACAATTTCCCACAAAGTCTCATTGGCACATCTCACCATTTGGTTCCAAAACATTGTTTATATACCGGTGCTTAGTGGAGACTGTGAAGTTGAACTTCCACTTAGAGATTTATGCTACACTAGATCACAAATTGAATAGTGGACTATGCCTTGAACTACAAGTTTTCTGCTAGACTAGTTTCACATAAATTCTTAACTGATACTTATGACGCCCCCGATTCAATCACACTAATCATACACGCAAACGTGTACGATCAAGATCAGGGACTCACGGGAAGATATCACAACACAACTCTACAAATAAAATAAGTCATACAAGCATCATATTACAAGCCAGGGGCCTCGAGGGCTCGAATACAAGAGCTCGATCATAGACGAGTTAGCGGAAGCAACAATATCTGAGTACAGACATAAGTTAAACAAGTTTGCCTTAAGAAGGCTAGCACAAACTGGGATACAGATCAAAAGAGGCGCATGCCTCCTGCCTGGGATCCTCCTAAACTACTCCTGGTCGCCGTCAGCGGGCTGCACGTAGTACTAGGCACCTCCCGAGTAGTAGTAGTCGTCATCGACAGTGGCGTCTGGCTCCTGGGCTCCAACGTCTGGTCGCAACAATCGAGTAGAGAAAGGGGGAAAAGAGGGAGCAAAGCAACCGTGAGTACTCATCCAAAGTACTCGCAAGCAAGGAACTACACTACATATGCATGGATATATGTGTAAAGGGGCCATATCGGTGGACTGAACTGTAGAATGCCAGAATAAGAGGGGGATAGCTAATACTGTCGAAGACTACGCTTCTGGCAGCCTCCGTCTTGCAGCATGTAGAAGAGAGTAGACTGAAGTCCTCCAAGTAGCACCGCATAGCATAAACCTAACCGATGATCCTCCCCTCGTCGCCCTGTGAGAGAGCGATCACCGGTTGTATCTGGCACTTGGAAGGGTGTGTTTTATTAAGTATCCAGTTCTAGTTGTCATAAGGTCAGGGTACAACTCCGGGTCGTCCTTTTACCGAGGGACACGGCTATTCGAATAGATCAACTTCCCTGCAGGGGTGCACCACATAACCCAACACGCTCGATCCCATTTGGCCGGACACACTTTCCTAGGTCATGCCCGGCCTCGGAAGATCAACACGTCGTAGCCCTACCTAGGCACAACAGAGAGGTCAGCAAGCCGGTTTAAATCCTATGGCGCAGGTGTCTGGGCCCATTGCACACCTGCATGTTGCGTACGCGGCCGGTGAGCAGACCAAGCCTCCCTTATACAAGAGTAGGCGTTCCAGTCCAACCTGGCGCGTGTCGCTCAGTCGCTGGCGCCACGAAGGCTTCGGCTGATACCACGACGTAGAGTGCCCATAACTATCCCCGCATAGATGGTTAGTGCGTATAGGCCAGTAGCCATACTCAGATCAAATACCAAGATCTCGTTAAGCGTGTTAAGTATCCGCGAACGTCGACCAGGGCCAGGCCCACCTCTCTCCTAGGTGGTCTCAACCTGCCCTGTCGCTTCGCCACAAAGATCCACACAGAGGGCCATTGGGAAAGTATGTCCTTCCAGCCCCCAATTCGTGAATCAACCGCGGGTACTCCTCGAGCCAACCCGACTTTAGTCATCACATGTATCATGTATAAAGTATATAGTATATACCCGTGATCACCTCCCGAGTAATCACGGCCCGATAGTATAACATGGCAGACGGACAAGAATGTAGGGCCACTAATGATAAACTAGCATCCTATACTAAGCATTAGGATTGCAGGTAAAGGTAGCAACAGTAGTAGCAAGGACAGGCTATGCATCAGGATAGGATTAACGGAAAGCAGTAACATGCTACACTACTCTAATGCAAGCAGTATAGAGAAGAGTAGGCGATATCTGGTGATCAAAGGGGGGGCTTGCCTGGAAGCTTCGCTGAAAGGGAAGAAGTGTCGTCGTCGACGTAGTCGATCACAGGGGCGGCATCGGTCTCGGGGTCTATCGAAGAGAAGAGGGGGAAGAAACAATAAATATAAAGCAGACAAAGCATCACAAAGCATAACATGGCAATATGCGGTGCCGGGTGTGACCTAACGTAAGGCTACACGATATAGGTGAAGGGGGAATTCAATCGGGAATGTTTTCCTGGTTCTGGACCTATGTCAGACAGATGACCGGAGGGGGAATGTTCCATGTGCAGATAGTTAGAGGCATCTGAATGGTAAACGAACCGTGTATTCGGATTCGTCTCATTGTTCTGAGCAACTTTCATGTATAAAACTTTTCCATCCAAGTTACAGATTATTTTATATGAATTTCTGAAGTTTAAGCAATATCCTAGATTTATTATAATAAACTTAAATAGGGTTATTGCACCAGCATGACGTCATCATGATGTCATCAGTCAGCTGAGTTGACCATGGTCAACCCTGACGTGTGGGGCCGGTCAGTGTCCAGTCAGCAGTACAGTCAGCGTTGACTGGGTCAATGTTGACCAGTCAACAGGGTCAATGGGGCCCATCTGTCATTGTCACATATTTTAAAAGGAGGGGTTTAAATTAAGCTAACTAGGGGTGGGGCCCCACTGTCATAGAGTCCTCTGACTAACTAATTAGCTAATTAGTTAATTAGGCAAAATTAATTAAGTTAATTAACTGTCTAATTAACTATTAGTATTGTTTTCGTTTTTCAGGGTGTGGGCCCGCGTGGTCAATGGCCCACGGCCTAAGTGGTTCCTGGATGACGCGGGGCGGGCGAATGGGCGCTGGCCGTGGCGATGCGTCGGCGCGGCGAGCGGCCATGGTCGGCGGGGGGGGGGGGAGGCGTGGCGGGCAGAGCCGGCGAGGTCCTGGCGGAGCGGCGCGACTGAGCGCAGCGGCGGCGGAGTAGCGCAGCAACAGCAGAAGGCAGGGAGGAGCGACGCGGGGGAAGGAGCAGCGAGCACGCGTGGGCGGCTGGAGCGGGCGGCGAAGGGCAGCAGCGGCAGTAGGCGGGCTGCGCCTGCGGCGTGCTGGGGCGGCTCAAACGGAGGTGGGGCCAGGCACGGGGCAACGCGCGCGGCCGAGGCGGTCACGACCTGGCGAGGTCGGGCGCGGCCATGGTGGCCAATGGCGCGCGCGGCCACCTATGACGACGAAGACGAGGGGGAAGGGGCGCACGGGGAGGGGCTCACAGCGGAGCGTAGGGGGTGGCAGTGGGCTCGGGGAGACGCGGTAGCGAGCGATGGGCGGCGGTGTAGAGGGCGCCGGCGTCGTGTGGCGTCGACTTGGGGCGGCGGTGTCCAGGTGGCGGGGCGCGGCTCGATCCGGCGGCTTCGGGGTTGGTGACGGGGTGAGGTGACGGCGGCGCCGAGGATGGGCGCCGGCGTCGAGGAGTGGGGCGGCGCGGTCGCCAAGGAGAGGCAGCGGGGTCGGGACGAGGCCAATGGGGGCGATGGGATCGGGGCGCTCCCGATTCAGATCACGCGATGGGGGGGAATGGGGATCGGGCAGAGCCGGCGAGGTCCTGGCGGAGCGGCGCGACTGAGCGCAGCGGCGGCGGAGTAGCGCAGCAACAGCAGAAGGCAGGGAGGAGCGACGCGGGGGAAGGAGCAGCGAGCACGCGTGGGCGGCTGGAGCGGGCGGCGAAGGGCAGCAGCGGCAGTAGGCGGGCTGCGCCTGCGGCGTGCTGGGGCGGCTCAAACGGAGGTGGGGCCAGGCACGGGGCAACGCGCGCGGCCGAGGCGGTCACGACCTGGCGAGGTCGGGCGCGGCCATGGTGGCCAATGGCGCGCGCGGCCACCTATGACGACGAAGACGAGGGGGAAGGGGCGCACGGGGAGGGGCTCACAGCGGAGCGTAGGGGGTGGCAGTGGGCTCGGGGAGACGCGGTAGCGAGCGATGGGCGGCGGTGTAGAGGGCGCCGGCGTCGTGTGGCGTCGACTTGGGGCGGCGGTGTCCAGGTGGCGGGGCGCGGCTCGATCCGGCGGCTTCGGGGTTGGTGACGGGGTGAGGTGACGGCGGCGCCGAGGATGGGCGCCGGCGTCGAGGAGTGGGGCGGCGCGGTCGCCAAGGAGAGGCAGCGGGGTCGGGACGAGGCCAATGGGGGCGATGGGATCGGGGCGCTCCCGATTCAGATCACGCGATGGGGGGGAATGGGGATCATGGGGAGAGGCGTTAGGGTTTCGGTGCAGGTGTGGGTTACTTATGCCAGGAGGCATCTGGGCTGAGGCCCAGTTAGCTCGCCTTGTGGCTAGTTGGGCCAGTCGGCCCTGCAGGGTGGGTTAAAGCCCAGGGGGGCAAGGGGGGCTTCTCTTTTTTCCTTTTCTGTTTTATATTTTCTCTCTTCTTTGTATTTTATTTTAGTACTAGAAGAGTTTTGATAAATATGAGACTTGTTCCATAAATACTCTGCAATTTTATGGGGCTGTCCACAAAGCTTGGGGGCGACTGGAAAATGTCTAGCCTTTTGTTAATTTTAAGAAGGCCATATTTAGTGTTGTTGACCTTGTTTCAAATATGTTAGGAGCATCTAATTACTTCTAAAGATTTTTGTTATAATATAAAAATTACTTAGTGATTAATTGTAATACAAAGAACATTTTTCTTTTTCTGTTTGAATAACTATTATATTACTTTAATTTAAAAAAATTTGAAATTGAGCTCGGTTTTGATCAAAGTGAGGTTTGGCAAATTAAACATGATGACATGGCATCATTAGTGGGAGATTACTGTAACTTAACTACCGGGGCGTTACAATCTCCTCCACTATAAGAAATCTCGTCCCGAGATTGAAGAGGTGTGTAAGGGGGAAAGATCTGGTTACGAAATTCTAACGAATCTTCTCGATCTTGGTTGTTCTTCTCGAAGAGGTCGATCCATTACGTGGATGTCTTCATTACTCTGCTTCAGGTCATCATGATGAAGTCGGCATCCTTTCTTCAGGAACCCCATCGTACTTACGAAAAGGATAAGGGGTAGTTTTGGAAGAACGGAACTCTACAAGGTGGCTATCTTGGTTTATAACTCAAGGAATGTGGTAGAAAGTAACTCTCGAATGGAAACTTAAGATAATATCAAGAGCAAGGTAAGTAGGTACCATGAGAAGTTTCAAGCGGGTAGGCAATCGTTCGATGCATAAAACAAAGTGTGAAAGGGGTCTAGAGCAACGAGAATAAGTATTGCGTGTGATACCAGAATACTTCACTTGACAGGTGGCCCGTGAATTACATATGAAGTCAAGCGCGAGGAATAACTTTGACAACAGGGTGTACAGGAGATCAGGTTTCGATCCTGTGGAACTGTGGGTTATGGGCCCACCATGTGGGTTCAAAGTAGAAAGAGCGGTGACATCTTGCACGGTCAGGATAGGAAGGCATGTCAGAGGGTAGAATGTCAGTTATGTCAGCAACAACGTCGGTACCAAGGGCGAGGGACGAAGAGAACCATCTTCCTGCTCGTTGAACGAGGCGGACCAATAGGCAAAGTTCTCGTCCATCGGTGGTTACCGGAATGTCAACAACAATAGTAACAGGGTCTTACTGACAGAGTTTGTACACTGAGGTGCTTATAAAAGCAGTGACGTATTACTGCTTAGATCATATAAACCTCAAGAAGGTTAAACAGAACAATGGAAAGGAAAATGTGTTTAAACACATATTTCAGGGGTATATCCTTCCCAAGAACAAGCAGAGTATGATATCCAAGACCGGATAGAAGGTAGAAAACCACTTAAGTAAGGGGGGGAGATCATGATATTACCCATACAACGGTGTTTGGATAATTGAGCAGGAAACATTTAGCATTAGCTTCAATGTTCTTGTTGAAAATCGGAATACCATAGACATGCTTCGAGATAGCATTGACATGGTCAACAGGTGAAGATCAGACTCTGGAGACACAAAGGATCTATCAGGAATAACTTGAAGAATAGGTCTTACAATTCCCTCATGGAAGAAGGGATAACTTTGGTGAAAAGGAATCTATAACAACAAGTCCTCTGACCAGGTGTGATAGGCATGACATCACCTTACCGATATATAAGGACCAATGTAATAATTCTTGGAAATATGTTCCGACCATCATATCTGACCGAGATTCAGATCTGATTGGTGCTAGGATGCCTCAGACTCGGGATGCCTGAGAAGAAAAGGTACAACACAATTGACGAGACGACATTGTAAGATTCTCGGGAAATGTACTATGGAAGCGAGTTCCGAAACAAGATTTCATCATTAAGACCAAGGAGAGGATGAAGAGGTGGCTGATGAACTCGGCAATAATTCATTGATATTTTCAAAAGATGGATTTCCACACTTATGTGAACAAGGAGATAACATTTGTCGGATCAAATGATATAAGGATGTATGCTCGAGGAAAACATACACAATTAAGCATTGGTTGAAAAGTGGACCCAAAATATGGTCTTAGGTAGCATGATCAATGTTAGAAAGGTGATTCAACAAGCAATAGTCTAAGAATGAAATATCGACCATTAACTTGAAAGCAATAGGATTGCTAGAAACACGAACAAGTTTGTGTTGAACGGAAGGCAATAAAGTGGTCGATGATAACACAAATCATCGAGGGCAAGGAGGGTACTTCTCATCATGAATTCAATTGATATCTTGGAAGGGGTCAAAATGTTGATGATGATCACGACACATTTGTCGAGAGGTTTCAAGAAGATGTAACTGATCGGCGATGACATCAAGTTAATGGAATGATGAAACGAGAAGTTTTTGAAACCATAGGTACGACACAAACTTGAAATCAAGCTTGTCATTCAAGGACAGTTGTTATGACGAGGAAGATCGACGTAAGATTAACTCACCTCGAAATTTTGCTCAAGGAAGAAGGACCAGGTAGCACAGTTAAAATCGGCATGACAAGGATATAGCCAAGCAGGCTAGGAATGACGTGATCGAGTTCAAACTCGTAAGTCATGAAGGTTACCTCGATTTGTTTAATCGCGGTGCAGACTTCAGTCAGTTATCGGTGTCTTTGAGTGTTTAATAACGCAGAGCCCGTGAAAAATTGGAATCAGTGAGAATGTAGCACTTGATGAAGAACTCATAAGAAGTATGCAGTTCCATGATAATCTCGAGATACTAGGGGGTAATACTCGACGACAGATCATAGTAGAGGTTGGACTAGGGTAATTCTCTGCAGAAGACAAGTGCTCAAACTTGCACGAGAAATGGAATCAAGGAGAAACATGGTCGGAACCATGTCCACAAATACATGATGAACTTATAACAAGGGGGTAATAATTTTAAGAGAAGCTTCCATGATAAGGTATACAACGTTTCCATGGGCATGAACACAGGGTTCAAGGTCGACTCCCACTTGTTCAACGCATAACCTTTCATTCACCTCTCGTATTTTGAAAATGACATTAGTTGTTGAAAGTTTTACCTGGTGCAATACCAGATAAGTATGACCCGTGAAATCGTCCGGGTTTGCACAAATTAGGGAAGGCATTAGTTCAACCCCTCGGGTATCTTAGGAACATATATCACAAACTTCAGGAGTAAATAACACAAGCTCGAAAGTAGAGCATGGTTGACAAGGCAGAGGATACAATTTACCAAATGCATTATATACCTGTGGAAAGGCTCACAAGGTTATTGAATATTAAGGACGATGTCGGATGAAATCCAACAATGGATCTGACGATCCACAACGGAGCTGATGTGAGTATCGGTACTCTACCAGAAGAAGAAAGAATGCAAGGGGATTAGATGATAGAAACATCTGACTAACTCAAAGCTCAATTGCACAGGGATTATGAATTCCAAGACAAGGGATCAGAAGCAATGCTCTGACTAGGGGTGGATAAGTTGAATAGCCTTAGGGGTACAATCGATGGCAATTTGGTTGGTCGAGATCCAACTCATGTTTAAAATGTCGTCTGAGCCAGAAGGACAAAATGAAGGATCTGATTAAGGAATGTGAGCATTTGCAACATATTGATTCAACAGACTCAAACTGATAATGACTAAGGATGCCAATAATACTGCCATACCTATGAGATTAATCATAATGCAAGCAAGCAAGAATTTCAAGAGTAATAGTTGGATGAGGATTTTCGAAAGATCGAATGGTATTTCGAAGACTTCTGTGAAATACTTGAATCAAATGGGATGAGCGGATACTCGGTAAGAGCGAGGAATTATCCACATTGGTATTCATGTGGCAAGGAACTGCAAGGCAGTATGCTCAAAGTATTCTTGGAACAATGAGAGGAATTCATGGTATCTTATAATAACAAGGTCATGGGGAATGATTGTACGAATGGCAAGTGTAAGTAGTCATCCATAAGGAATTTTCGATAGTCGGGAATAACAAAAGTGGTGGGCACAAAGTCTCGAGAGAACATCTGAGAGTAACTTCGGAATCTTCTGGTGCAGTAGACGATCATCGTAATTAGGTGCTCTCCCGGTGGAAGTAGTTACGAGAACCTAGAGTCAGAGTTAGTAAATTCATTTTAACCTAAATAGAAGAGAGATCAGAGTCCCAGAGTAAGGATCGAGGAGTAAAAGATCCTAATACCACCCAAATGGCGACATGGGCCCGTAAGGCAAACATCCATGTTAGTAAAAAGTTTTGCAATGTCTAGACTCGACTTCGGCCAAGGAGTGTGGAAGGGGATTCCTACAGGCAGTCGGCTCTGATACCAACTTGTGACACCCCCGATTCAATCGTACACTAATCATACACGCAAACGTGTACGATCAAGATCAGGGACTCACGGGAAGATATCACAACACAACTCTACAAATAAAATAAGTCATACAAGCATCATATTACAAGCCAGGGGCCTCGAGGGCTCGAATACAAGAGCTCGATCATAGACGAGTCAGCGGAAGCAACAATATCTGAGTACAGACGTAAGTTAAACAAGTTTGCCTTAAGAAGGCTAGCACAAACTGGGATACAAATCGAAAGAGGCGCATGCCTCCTGCCTGGGATCCTCCTAAACTACTCCTGGTCGCCGTCAGCGGGCTGCACGTAGTACTAGGCACCTCCCGAGTAGTAGTAGTCGTCATCGACAGTGGTGTCTGGCTCCTGGGCTCCAATGTCTGGTCCGCAACCAGGTAGAAGGGAAAGGGGGAAAAGAGGGAGAAAGCAACCGTGAGTACTCATCCAAAGTACTCGCAAGCAAGGAGCTACACTACATATGCATGGGTAAATGTGTAAAGAGCCATATTCGTGGACTGAACTGCAGAAAGCCAGAATAAGAGGGGGATAGCTAATCCTGTCGAAGACTACGCTTCTGGCAGCCTCCGTCTTGCAACATGTAGAAGAGAGTAGACTGAAGTCCTCCAAGTAGCATCGCATAGCATAACCCTAACCGATATGATCCTCCCCTCGTCGCCCTGTGAGAGAGCGATCACCGGTTGTATCTGGCACTTGGAAGGGTGTGTTTTATTAAGTATCCGGTTCTAGTTGTCATAAGGTCAGGGTACAACTCTGGGCCGTCCTTTTACCGAGGGACACGGCTATTTGAATAGATCAACTTCCCTGCAGGGGTGCACCACATAACCCAACACGCTCGATCCCATTTGGCCGGACACACTTTCCTGGGTCATGCCCGGCCTCGGAAGATCAACACGTCGCAGCCCTACCTAGGCACAACAGAGAGGTCAGCACGCCGGTCTAAATCCTATGGCGCAGGGGTCTGGGCCCATCGCCCATTGCACACCTGCATGTTGCGTACGCGGCCGGTGAGCAGACCTAGCCTCCCTTATACAAGAGTAGGCGTTCCAGTCCAACCGGCGCGTGCCGCTCAGTCGCTGACGCCACGAAGGCTTCGGCTGATACCACAACGTCGAGTGCCCATAACCGCCCCCGCATAGATGGTTAGTGCGTATAGGCCAGTAGCCAGACTCAGATCAAATACCAAGATCTCGTTAAGCGTGTTAAGTATCCGCGAACATCGACCAGGGCCAGGCCCACCTCTCTCCTAGGTGGTCTCAACCTGCCCTGTCGCTTCGCCACAAAGATCCACACAGAGGGCCGTCGGGAAAGTATGTCCTTCCAGCCCCCAATTCGTGAATCAACCACGGGTACTCCTCGAGCCAACCCGACTTTAGTCATCACATGTATCATGTATAAAGTATATAGTATATACCCGTGATCACCTCCTGAGTGATCACGGCCTGATAGTATAGCATGGAAGACGGACAAGAATGTAGGGCCACTAATGATAAACTAGCATCATATACTAAGCATTAGGATTGCAGGTAAAGGTAGCAACAGTAGTAGCAAGGACAGGCTATGCATCAGGATAGGATTAACGGAAAGCAGTAATATGCTACAGTACTCTAATGCAAGCAGTATAGAGAAGAGTAGGCGATATCTGGTGATCAAAGGGGGGGCTTGCCTGGAAGCTTCGCTGAAAGGGAAGAAGTGTCGTCGTCGACGTAGTCGATCACAGGGGCGGCATCGGTCTCGGGGTCTACCAGAGAGAAGAGGGGGAAGAAACAATAAATATAAAGCAGACAAAGCATCACAAAGCATAACATGGCAATATGCGGTGCTGGGTGTGACCTAACGTAAGGCTACACGATATAGGTGAAGGGGGAATTCAACCGGGAATGTTTTCCCGGTTCCGGACCTGTGTCAGACAGATGACCGGAGGGGGAATGTTCCATGTTCAGATAGTTAGAGGCATCTGACTGGTAAACGAACCGCGTATTCGGATTCGTCTCGTCGTTCTGAGCAACTTTCATGTATAAAACTTTTCCATCCGAGTTACAGATTATTTTATGTGAATTTCTGAAGTTTAA
Source organism: Triticum urartu (assembly GCF_003073215.2). Lineage (NCBI taxonomy): Eukaryota > Viridiplantae > Streptophyta > Magnoliopsida > Poales > Poaceae > Triticum > Triticum urartu. The sequence continues at coordinate 120,099,044 of NC_053026.1, read as the reverse complement.
GCAATATCCTAGATTTAATATAATAAACTTAAATAGGGTTATTGCACCAGCATGACATCATCATGATGTCATCAGTCTGCTGAGTTGACCATGGTCAACCCTGACGTGTGGGGCCGGTCAGTGTCCAGTCAGCAGTACAGTTAGCGTTGACTGGGTCAATGTTGACCAGTCAACTGGGTCAATGGGGCCCATCTGTCATTGTCACATATTTTAAAAGGAGGGGTTTAAATTAAGCTAACTAGGGGTGGGGCCCCACTGTCATAGAGTCCTCTGACTAACTAATTAGCTAATTAGGAAAAATTAATTAAGTTAATTAACTGTCTAATTAATTATTAGTATTGTTTTCGTTTTTCAGGGCGTGGGCCCGCGTGGTCAATGGCCCATGGCCTAAGTGGTTCCTGGGCGACGCGGGGCGGGCGAACGGGTGCTGGCCGTGGCGATGCGTCGGTGCGGCGAGCGGCCATGGCCCGCGGGGGGGGGGCGTAGCGGGCAGAGCCGGCGAGGTCCTGGCGGAGCGGCGCGGCTGAGCGCAGCAGCGGCGAAGCAGCGCAGCAGCAACAACAGAAGGCAGGGAGGAGCGACGTGTGGGCGGCTGGAGCGGGCGGCGAAGGGCAGCAGCGGCAGCAGGCGGGCTGCGCCTGCGGCGTGCTGGGGCGGCTCGGACAGAGGTGGGGCCGTGCACGGGGCAACGCGCGCGGCCACCTATGACGACGAAGACGAGGGAGAAGGGGCGAACGGGGAGGGGCTCACAGCGGAGCGTAAGGGGTGGAAGTGGGCTCGGGGAGACGCGGTAGCGAGCGATGGGCGGCGGTGTAGAGGGCGCCGACGTCGTGTGGTGTCGACTTGGGGCGGCGGTGTCCAGGTGGCGGGGCACGGCTCGATCCGGCGGCTTCGGGGTTGGTGACGGGGTGAGGCGACGGCGGCACCGAGGACAGGCAGTAACGCCCCGAGACCGATGTGCCAGGTGTCGTCCAGTTATTCGATGTTGTTGCCTTGTCATTGCTTTAGTGTCATGCATTGCATATCATGTCGTCATGCGCATTTCATTTGCATACATGTTCGTCTCATGCATCCGAGCATTTTCCCCGTTGTCCGTTTTGCAATCAGGCGCTCCTATGTCACCCGGTGTCCCTTTCTACCTCTTTTTCGTGTGCGGGTGCTAAACATTTCCGGGTTGGACCGAGACTTGTCATGTGGCCTTGGTTTACTACCGGTAGACCGCCTGTCAAGTTTCGTACCATTTGGACTTCGTTTGATGCTTCAACGGTTAACCGAGGGACCGAAAAGGCCTCGTGTGTGTTGCAGCCCAACACCCTACCAAAGTGGCCCAAAACCCACCTAAACCTCCTCCATCATCTCGGTCGTTCGATCACGATCGCGTGGCCGAAAACCGCACCTCATTTGGACTCTCCTAACTCCCTCTACCTATAAATATGTGTCTCCCTTCGAAATTCTCGCGCAGACGAAACCCTAGATCCACTCCCTCCGCGTCGCCGGACATTTCTTCCACCGGCCGGACATGTCCAGCCGCCACCACCTCGCTCCGCCCTATCGGGAGCCGCCATGTCAGCTCACCGCCTCCCGCGTCCAACCAGGAGGCGACACGTCGCCCCCCTGCCTCCTTCCCGCCGCTGGGCCCAAGGGAGCCCAGATCGGGCCCGTCCCGGGCCAGTTTGGGCCGCCGCCGCCCGAGCGCCTTCCCCGCGCCTCTCGCCGGAGTACGCCGCGCGCCGCCGCACGAAGCCATCGCCGGCGCCGCCACCTCCTCGCCGCGCTGCACTCCGCCGCCATCGCCGGCCACGTCCGCCGTCCGGCGCCACCGCCCTTCACGCCGGCGCGGCTCCGCCGCCCCACCGCGGTTACCTCGCCTCGCCGCCGTCCATTCCGGCTCCCGGCCGCCGCCGAGCCGCCGGAGCTCCACCGCGCCATGCTCACCGGAGTCCACTCGCCGGAGCACGCCGACCTCGCCGAAGCCCGTCCTGGCCAGATCCACCCCGCCTGGATGAGATCCACCGGGAGTCCAACCAAACGGCCTCCCCGTGTCCCGATCCGTTCTGTCCCGCTTCTCTCCGTCCCGCGTTGACTTTTCGCGGAGGTATAAATTCCACTAAGTCCCCGAAATTCCCAGATTCATATGCCCATGTTCATCATGTCGTAACTCAGCATCCGTAACTCCGTTTTGGGCGTGTAGCATATCAAAATGTTCGTCTCAGATAGTATATCATTTCATATAATTGCATCATTTTCATTTGAGTTCATCTTGATGCCCGAAATGTTGTTGGAAGAGTGCTATTTGGGATAATTGTCAGATCTGCTGCTCCAAATAGCTATTTGTCATTTTTGCCATGATTAATGTGTGCATGATATGCCCCTGAGCTCTACATGTGTTTTGTCATATGCTTTGCCATCTTTCCAGAGGTGCAACCCATGTATTTTTGTGATATGTGTGGTGACTAGCACAAGCTTGCAAAGTGGTGCATTCGTTAATGCTGATTTTAGGGACTTAGCAATTCCACTAAGTCCTTGGACTGTTTTATCATTATGCCATATGTTCATGTTGTTTCCTAGTGATCCGTGCCTCTTTTGAGGATGATCAGTAAGGATGTTTTGTTAATATTGTAGTTCTCTATCCATCCATGTCTTTGTTTGCAATTATGGAGCAACCTAGCTTGAGTCAATCGAGCTCTACTTTTGCCATTTCGTGAATCTGGGCAGATTGTCTACTTGTTAGCGATTTTGCCGAGGATGTTCTAGTTGATCTGTGCATGCTATGTTATTGTTCTTGCCATGTCTAGCTTGTATAATGTGTATTCTTGATGGGTGTATGCTTAGATTGTCATGCCATTCTCTGTAGTGAGTGCATCGAGCTCGTGAACATGCCTACTTGATATCTGATTTGCATGCTCCAGTTTTCACTAAGTATGTGATCTGATTATGTTTTTGCCATGTTCACATGCTTGCAATTGTATTTTCTGATCCCTTTTGGCTCAAGGTCACTAAGGGACTTTTGTTAAGCTCTTTGAGTAGCTCCATTCCATGCCTTGCTTTGCCATGTTAAGTTCCTATAGCATATAGATTTCTTGCTCCAAAGTGTGCTACCTGATCTGAAATTCCAGACAAGTGTTAATTTCACTAAGTCTGAAACCTGTTTACCAATTGCACTTTTGCCATGCTTGTTTGAACCTGTTATTGGATGAATTAGCCGTAGCTCAGTGTTCATCTTTTGTCAAGCATTATGAGTGGATCCCTGCCATGTATTTTGTTGCCATGTTTGAGTGCTGTAGCATATTTATCTTGTTGCATTTAGATGGCTACTTGTTGTATATCGCAGACCGGTGCCATATTTGTTTTGCTTGCCATTTCCAAACCGTGCATCCGATTCCGGCGATCTTGATATCGATTTCAACCGAAATCACCTCACCTTTCCAGTGGCACTCTTGGATTTCCAAGTTGAGGCCAGGTTCATTTATTCCTTGTCAAATCATGCATATGCATCGCATACCGCATCTCGCATATCATACCATGTTCATGTGTTGGTTGTTTACTATGTTGTGTGCTTCTTTCCGGTGTTTGCTTCTTCGGGTTGGTTCCGGTAACGTCGCGTTTGTGAGGAACCGTTCGACTACGTCCGTTTGACTTCTTCATGGACTCGTTCTTCTTCCTTGCGGGATCTCAGGCAAGATGACCATACCCTCGAAATCACTTCTATCTTTGCTTGCTTAGTTGCTCGCTCTTTTGCTATGCCTATGCTGTGATACCTACCACTTGCTTATCATGCCTCCTATATTGTTGAACCAAGCCTCTAACCCACCTTGTCCTAGCAAACCGTTGTTTGGCTATGTTACCGCTTTGCTCAGCCCCTCTTATAGCGTTGTTAGTTGCAGGTGAAGATTGAAGTTTGTTCCTTGTTGGAACATGGAGATGTTGTTCCTTGTTGGAACATGTTTACTTGTTGGGATATCACAATATATCTTATTTAATTAATGCATCTATATACTTGGTAAAGGGTGGAAGGCTCGGCCTTTTTGCCTAGTGTTTTGTTCCACTCTTGCCGCCCTAGTTTCCGTCATATCGGTGTTATGTTCCCGGATTTTGCGTTCCTTACGCGGTTGGGTAATAATGGGAACCCCTTGACAGTTCGCCTTGAATAAAACTCTTCCAGCAATGCCCAACATTGGTTTTACCTTTCGCCACCTAGCCTTTTCTTTTTCCTTGGGGGTCGCGCGCCCAAGGGTCATCATTATTTTAACCCTCCCCCCTGGGCCAGTGCTCCTCTGAGTGTTGGTCCGACCGAGCAGACTGCGGGGCCACCTCGGGGCAACTTGAGGTTTGGTTTTACTCGTAGGATGTCTCATCTGAGTGTGCCCTGAGAACGAGATATGTGCAGCTCCTATCGGGATTTGTCGGCACATTCGGGCGGTGTTGTTGGACTTGTTTTGTCTTTGTCGAAATGTCTTGTAACCGGGATTCCGAGTCTGATCGGGTCTTCCCGCTAGAAGGAATATCCTTCATTGACCGTGAGAGCTTGCGATGGGCTAAGTTGGGACACCCCTGCAGGGATTTGAACTTTCGGAAGCCGTGCCCGCGGTTATGGGCAGATGGGAATTTGTTAACGTCCGGTTGTAGAAAACCTGAAGTTGACCTTAATTAAAATACATCAACCGCGTGTGTAACCGTGATGGTCTCTTTCCGACGGAGTCCGGAAAGTGAACACGGTGTTGAAGTTATGCTTGACGTAGGTTGCTTTAGGATCACTTCTTGATCATACTTTCTCGAACGTGCTTTGCCTTCTCTTCTCGCTCTCATTTGCGTATGTTAGCCACCATATATGCTAGTCGCTTGCTGCAGCTCCACCTCATACCTTTGCCTTACCTATAAGCTTAAATAGTCTTGATCGCGAGGGTGTGAGATTGCTGAGTCCCCGTGACTCACAGATACTTCCAAAACCAGCTTGCGGGTGCCGATGGGTCCGTGCAGTTGACGCAACCAAGCTCAAGGAGGAGATCGATGAAGATCTTGCCCTTTGTGTTGCTTTCGTTCTAGTTGATCAGTAGTGGAGCCCAGTTGGGGTCGATCGGGGACCGTGTCGCATTTGGGGTTCTTCTTTTATTTTGGTTCCGTAGTTGGACCTTGATTGTATCTGGATGATGTAATGCTTTATTCATGTAATTGTGTGAAGTGGCGATTGTAAGCCAACTATGTATCTTTTCCCTTATGTATTACATGAGTTGTGTGAAGATTACCTCACTTGCGATATTGCTTTCAATGCGGTTATGCCTCTAAGTCGTGCTTCGACACGTGGGAGATATAGCCGCATCGAGGGCGTTACACGGGCGCCAACGTCGAGGAGTGGGGCGGCGTGGTCGCCGAGCAGAGGCAGCGGGGTGTCGGGACGAGGCCGATGGGGGCGATGGGATCGGGGCGCTCCCGATTCAGATCACCGGTGGGGGGAATGGGGATCGTGGGGAGAGGCGTTAGGGTTTCAGTGCAGGTGTGGGTTAGTTATGCCAGGAGGCATCTGGGCTGAGGCCCAGTTAGCTCGCCTTGTGGCTAGTTGGGCCAGTCGGCCCTGCAGGGTGGGTTAAAGCCCAGGGGGGCAAGGGGGGCTTCTCTTTTTTCCTTTTCTGTTTTATATTTTCTCTCTGTTTTGTATTTTATTTTAGAACTATAAGAGTTTTGATAAATATGAGACTTGTCCCATAAATACTCTGCAATTTTATGGGGCTGTCCATAAAGCTTGGGGGCGACTGGAAAATGTCTAGCCTTTTGTTAATTTTAAGAAGGCCATATTTAGTGTTGTTGACCTTGTTTTAAATATGTTAGGAGCATCTAATTACTTCTAAAGATTTTTGTTATAATATAAAAATTACTTAGTGATTAATTGTAATACAAAGGACATTTTTCTTTTTCTGTTTGAATAACTATTATATTACTTTAATTTAATTTTTTTTAAATTGAGCTCGGTTTTGATCAAAGTGAGGTTTGGCAAATTAAACATGATGACATGGCATCATTAGTGGGAGATTACTGTAACTAACTACCGGGGCGTTACAATACTGTGCTGCCGCAAGGCTTCCCTGCGGGTGGGGCATATACGTCGTACTCCAGGGCTTTTTCTTGAATTTATTAGAGAACATTCAATTCTCATAGACTGCGACGTTAACAGTCAAATTCATATAGGTGTGTTCCTCAGAAGATATTCTGCATGACAACATCTCTGCTTACCCGAATAAGCCACTTGGAACACATTAAGATAAATATCAACCCGCCATGCAGATCAGGAGAGTATTGCATCTTCACGGAGTGAGATAATTAAAATAGGAATACTCTCCTCTCAGCTGACCAACAGCTTGTCTCCCACTTCTACTTCACGGGATCTCCTATCACATAGAGTGGGTTACCACTATGGACAACTCACGCGGTGGGTCTCAAGCCCATCTCCATCGATGCATTATCTATCATGTTACGTGATAGACCCTTTGTGAAGGGATCTGCCAAGTTTTTCGATGTTTGGATATAATCCAATGTAATAACTCCGAAGTTCCTTAATTTTCTGACAGATTTTAGTCTCCTCTTCACATGCCTTGAGGACTTCATATTGTCCTTGGAACTGTTTATCTTGACGATCACAGTTTGATTATCACAGTTCATCAGGATAGGGGGTATTGGTTTTTTAACCATAGGTAAGTCCATCAAGAGTTCACGAAGCCACTCTGCTTCGAAAGTGACAGTGTCTAATGCTGTGAGTTTTGCTTTCATAGTTGACCTCGTTAAGATGGTCTGCTTGCAAGACTTCCAAGAAACAACGCCACCACCAAGTGTAAAAACATAACCACTTGTGGCCTTAATCTCATCAGCATCAGATATCCAGTTTGAGTCACTATAACCCTCCAGTACCCTTGGATACCCGGTGTAGTGAATCTCATAGCTCGCGGTGCCTTTCAAATAGCGCATAACTCTCTCAAGCGCATGCCAATGATCATCTCCCGGTTTTGACACAAACCGACTCAGCTTGCTCATAGCAAAAGAGATGTCAGGCCTCGTGGCACTCACCAAATACATAAGCGATCCAATAATCTGGGAATACCTCAGTTGATCTCTAGGAATCCGTCGATTCTTTTGAAGCAACACACTAGCATCATACGGAGTTGGAGAAGGTGTGCAGTCGCTATACCCAAAACGACTCAAGATCTTTTCCACATAGTGAGATTGAAGCAGTGTGATCCCACCATTCTCATCTCTCAACAGCTTGATGTTTAAGATAACATCAGCTACTCCTAGATCCTTCATTTCAAAGCAGAGAGATAAGAAATCCTTAACCTCCTTGATTAAATCAAGTTTGGTTCCAAAGATCAGTATGTCGTCGACATACAGACAAAGAATAACTCATTCGCCCCCATCATGGCGATAGTACACGCACTTGTCACCGTCGTTTACTACAAAGCCGATAGCAGCTAATGTTCTTTCGAACTTTTCATGCCACTCCTTAGGAGCTTGTTTAAGGCCATACAAAGACTTTAACAACTTGCACACCTTTCCTTCCTGACCAGGTAGTACAAAACCATATGACTGGTCCATGTAAATTTCCTCCTTCAACTCTCCATTGAGGAAAGCCGTCTTAACGTCCATTTGATGAACGAGAAGACCATGTGAGGCAGCCAATGATAGTAGCACCCGAATTGTGGTCAGTCTAGCCACGGGTGAATAAGTATCAAAGAAGTCTTCATCTTCTTTCTGGGTATAACCCTTAGCCACAAGCCGTGCCATGTACTTTTCAATCATACCATCAGGTCTAAACTTCTTGAACACCCACTTACATCCTACAGGTTTGCATCCATAAGGATGGTCAGTGATCTCCCAGGTTCCGTTAGCTAAAATGGAATCCATCTCGCTACGAATAGCTTCCTTCCAGTGGTCAGCATCGGGAGATGCATAGGCTTCTGAAATAGTCCTGGGTGTGTCATCCATGAGGTACACAATGTAATTATCACCAAAGGACTTTGCAGTCCTATGTCTCTTACTCCTCACAGGAGTTCCATTGTCACCCTCAACAGGATTCTCAACGTGTTCCATCGCAATGGTGGGTTCAGGAATTACAACGAGTTCCTCACTAGATGGAGTAGGTATCTCCTGGTTTGATGAACTCGACATATCCTTCATAGGAAATATGTCCTCGAAGAAAGTTGCATCATTCGACTCCATAATCGTACCAACATGCATGTCGGATACCTCAGATTTTATTATCAAAAATCTATAGCCGATGTTATGAAAATCATAGCCCAGAAGAACACAATCCACGGTTTTTGGTCCAAGCTTGCGCTTCTTGGGAATTGGTATATTGACTTTCGCCAAACAACCCCAAGTACGTAGGTAAGAGAGTTTCAATCTTTTCTTTTCCCATTCCTGAAATGGAGTCATGGTCTTATGCTTTGTGGGAACTCGGTTTAGGACATGACACGCAGTCATTAGCACCCCCCCCCCCACCATTCCTTGGATAGACCCGAAGTGTCTAACATGGTGTTAACCATATCAGTTAGAGTTCAGTTCTTTCTTTCGGCTACCCCATTTGATTGGGGTGAGTAGGGAGGCGTCCTCTCATGGATTATACCATGTTCTGCACAAAACAAATCAAATTCATTGGAAAAATACTCTCCACCACGATCGGACCGAAGCCATTTAATTTTCTGATCAAGTTGGTTCTCTGCTTCAGCTTTATAGTTTTTGAAGAAAGTTAAAGCCTCATCTTTTGATTTCAGAAGATACACGTAACAATATCTAGTGGAGTTATCAATCTGTCATGAAATATCTCTTTCCATCTTTTGTCAACACGCCATTCATCTCACAAAGATCAGAATGTATAAGCTCTAGTGGCGCCAAGTCTCTTGCCTCTGCAGTCTTATGGGACTTGCGAGGTTGCTTAGCTTGCACACATACTTGGCACTTGGAGCCTTTGCAGTAGAGATTTTCAGAATTAAATTCATATTGGCTAGCCACGTCATGCAACCAAAGTTAATGTGACAAAGTCGTGAATGCCAAATATCACACTCATTATTGTGGCAAACATTATTAATAACTTTAGAGCAAATATCTGACAAAGACAGGCGAAACAAGCCTCCGCTCTCATAGCCTTTTCCAACAAATTATCCATACTTAGAAATTACAACTTTATTGGATTGGAAAAACAACTTAAAACCATCTCGACATAAACAGGAACTGCTAACGAGATTTTTATTGATAGACGGCACATTATGAACGTTCTTCAGACGCACGGTCTTCCCCGAAGTAAACTTCAGATCGACCGTACCAACACCTCGAACGATGGCATGTGACCCGTTCCCCATCAGCACGGGAGAAGTCCTTGTGACCTGATAAGAAGAAAACATGGAGGCATCAGCACAAACATGTACATTAGCACCGGTGTCAATTAATCAATCAGGAGATTGAAATACTGAAAGGATGGTAGGAAGAATACCGTACCCAGAATCCTTCATATCAGTATCACCGATGACAACATTAGCGGACTTGCCGCTCTTCTCATGTTTGCGCTCCTCAAAGCGGTTAGGACACTTCGGAGCCCAGTGATTAGGATCGTCGCAGACATGGCAAAGTCCCTTCCCCTTCTTATGAGAATTCTTCTTGAAGTTGGTAGAATGTGATGGCTTGTTCTTTGTATCAAACTTGCCTTTGCCCTGAGTTTTGTTCTTGTTGTTTTTGAACTTGTTGGGCTGGAAGTTCTTCTTCTGTACCATGTGGGCACTAGAAGCTCCCTCAGCAACTCGAGCACGTGTGTCCTTTGCTCTCGCCTTCTCTTCAACATCAAGAGTATCAATGAGATCCGCAACGGAAAACTCCTGTCTCTTGTGTTTTAGGGAAGTAGTAAAATTGTTCCACGAAGGTGGAAGCTTGACAATGATGCCTCCGGCAACAAATTTGTCCGGCAACACACACTTGAAGTACTCAAGTTCTTTTGCGAGCGATTGTATCTCATGAGCCTGCTGTACAACAGAGCGCTCATCAGTCATCTTATAGTCATAAAATTGTTCCATGACATACAAATCGCTGCCGGCGTCCGAGGCACCAAACTTGGCCTCGAGCGCAGCGCACATGTTCCTGCCGTTTTCAAACGACATATATGAATCCACAATGGAATCATCTAGAACACTCAGAAGAGCGCCTTTAAAGAAAGTATCGATCTTCTCAAAAGCTTCCAGTTGTGCCGGATTAAGATCGCCCTCAGGCTTGCCCTTGGTGGCGTCATAGCAGCCCATGGTCTGAAACCAGCAGACTGCTCTCGTGCGAC
>NC_053026.1:120072289-120087744 GCF_003073215.2 Triticum urartu | reverse complement strand
CAGCGGCATATGATCAGCGATGTCAACGAACAACGGCGCGAACGTAAAAACAATCAAGTTGTCCATTCTCGTTCATGAGGAAACAAAAGCAAAGGAAGCAGTTGCAAATTGAAGGTTTTAGATTGATATTAAAGAAACCGAAACCCACAAAGATGCTTCAGTTGACCTCAGACCAGCAAATAATTGAAGGTCCAATTTGAGCGAGTACTTGTAATGTATGTCAAACAAATAACATGCAAAAGGAAGCATCACATTTTGTTTGAAGCCCACAACTCAACAAGTATCAACTTCATGCTATACGCTCATATTTGAAAATATGTACTATAGTACGATAGTGAGTCACATATAAAGTATTACGCTAACAGTAGAAAGCCTGAAATTGATCATCTAGGGAACAAAGTTTGATGTGCTAAAATACTAAAGAAACGAAAAATAGTGGTAGCAATACGAGGCACTTGTCACAACATTTAGGTTAAAGTTATCTGCCAGATGTTGGGTATCACATGAATAAATTCATATAAGGAAAGATGTATGATACATAAAAAATAGTAGACACATAACTTATTGGAAGTGAAACATAGCAGAAAAGAACATGGCAATTGGATGTATCATGCATGCAGATTCTAGAATGTTAACTCTAGCTCAGTAAGAACATGAAAGTTGTGCAACCAAATATTGAAACAACCAACAAGGATTGACAACTACCATAAGTACTTACATAAGAGTCACAATTTAGGCACACAATGATATCGATGCAAAGGATGTACAAACAACACTTCAAAAGATTGAGTGACATTAGTATTAAGTAGGATACTAGAATGTAGGAGACACACCTTAGGATGACAAAAATGTTATAGTCACCTAGCAGAGACTTCATGGCAGAAAAATCTGGGGCAAGAGTTTCTAAGCAACATAAGCTATTAGGTATCTACTATTATATCCTCTTTGATCAGCCTTACTTCACAGAACCCGGTAAAAGGGCAAAATATATGTAGAGAAGCAAGAATCAAGGAGCTGAAGCACTAAATGGTGAAAACAAAAACAGAAAGTTAAAGATTGAGACATAGATTGGTAAGGACATAAACATAAAATATTGTTTAGTTATCTACAAAATGACAAAAAAATAGCAAGAGAATCATATGCATAAAGGGATACGTGCAAGCTCCTGTCTAGTACAGTTGGATGGGAGACTTTCAACATGTAGAGTGTTTGATGCATGCGAAGGAAGAGAAGGCCCATAAGAACCAATAGAAGGTATCTGTAAAGATGTACCAAGTCAAGTATGTTTCCTCTTACTTTTGGTTCTAGAGCAGCCTTACTTGACAACAATGACAATCTCGAACGATCGAAAAGCCATATATACATGGTGTACGTACAACAGCCAGCCTGCCTTCACCTTGCATACAAAAAGCCTTGATGTCCTAGCACATCGTCATGTTGTCCAGCAGCTCATCCCCACTGTTGTGGATATCAACTTCGTTCAGCTGGAAGTCCTTCAATGTGCAGCACTGCTCGCTCCATTCAAACCACAGCTTTGGTATCACCTTCTTGAATGCAGTTTCATAGGTGTTCTCCAAAGAATCAGCTGCTATGAGCCAACACTTTCTTTTGTTGCCCAGGCCAGTATGCCGGCCCGATTGCTTGACATGTAACAGAGGGGTTCAAGTGAACATCTAGAATGACGACTCTTGATGCGCCCACCAGGGAGATGCCCTCCCGGCATGCCTTGGTAGAGCCAAACAAGACTTTTGCATCAATAGAGTTGTTAAACTGATCCATTGTCAGTTCTCTATCTTCTGAAGTAGATTTATTATCACCACGGATCACAAAGAACTCTAATACTTGCCAGCCACTTGTCTTAACCAATAGACTTTCCAAAAAATTCGTGGGAAGTAATGTACTGACTAAATGCAATGACCTTCTCTACCATAGATTCCACAAGTGCCAGGATATTGATGAAAAATCCGGCCTTCACACCATCGGTCACGTTGATAGACTGGACCAGACTATCAACAGTCACTACTGGAATCGCCCTATACGCCGAGTGCCACAGACACTCGGCAAAGGCCCAAAAACCGCCGGCAACGCCTTTGCCAAGTGTCACCTTCGGCAAAAGCCACCCGGTGTAAACCTCTTCAGCAAACAGGAATTTGCCGAGAGCCATAACACGGGCACTCGGCAAAGCCTTTGCCGAGAGCTAAACAGCCCGTCTCGGCAAAATAAAGCAGCTAACGGATAAGTCCGTTAGCTCCAGACATGTGGGACCACGTAAACTTTGCCGAGAGCCACTCTCGGCAAAAAGAAATACTAGGCACGTGTCGTGTCCTGACATGTGGGTCCACGACAACAGGCCGAGCCCCGACTTTGCTGAGAGCCACTCTCGGCAAAGGGAACCATTAGGAGGCTGACACATGTCGCCTCCTAACATGTGGCCCCACGACCACGGGCCGAGGGACAACTTTGCCGAGAGCAACTCTCGGCAAAGAAAACCAGTAGGAGGCTGACACGTGTAGCCTCGTGGCATGTGGGTTCATGACAACAGGCCAAGGGCCAACTTTGCTGAGAGCCACTCTCGGCAAAGAGAACCAATAGGAGGCTGACACGTGTCACCTCCTGACATGTGGGACCACGACAGCAGGCCGAGGGCCAACTTTGCCGAGAGGCCCTCTCGGCAAAGGGAACCGGTAGGAGGCTGACTTGTGTCACCTCCTGACATGTGGGACCACGAGAACAGGACGAGGGCCAACTTTGCCGAGAGCCCATCTCGGCAAAGAGAACCACTAGGAGGCTGACACGTGTCAACTCCTGACATGTGGGACCATGAGAACAGACCGAGGGCCAACTTTGCCAGGAGCCCCTCTCGGCAAAGAGAACCACTAGGAGGCCGAGTGCCAACTTTGCCGAGAGCCAACCTCGGCAATCCTTTTCCCTTTATCGAGCGCCCCTCTCGGTAAAGTTGTCACGGGCACCATAGGTTATTATCGTTTACTGAGAGGCCTCTCGGTAAAGGTGTCAGGTTCTATTGGTTGGTACACGTTTACCGAGTAAAGGGTGCATTCTGGTCCAGTTTCACAGTCATTGCCGAGAGCCACCCTCAGTAATGGTGTGCCCAGGAGCCTTTTTCCTGTTTCTGTTTCTTTCCTATAGCGAAACATATACAACAGCAGCATATAGTTCATCACACATAGAACATGTCACATATAGGCATTATTGAACAAAAGAAGCAATGATTGATTCTGAAAAACATTCCACATAAAAGCAATAGTGCATAAAAGGTGAAATAGTAGTGAAGTCACTCGACTACCACAAGTTTACAAGTCTCAAGATGCAAGAGTTCTCAACATACAAGGAACAGTTTCAAACATAACATAACATGAAGTTCACGCGATTTTGGAGATCGGAGTGATAACATCAACATTAGAAGGCATCATTCCGTTTGCTGCCCCAACTCCATCAATCGGAGTGATAACATCAACATTAGAAGGCATCATTCCGTTTGCTGCCCCAACTCCACCAACTTGAGGTGGAACTACCGGAACATTGTTCGACCCTTGTGATGGGTTGAGCTATGATGGATTGACCCAATAGTGAGATGAATGCATATGGTAATGCCGAAAATGGTGATAGAAATAGTTTGAAGGAAACTCACAATGTTCCACTCTAGCGTTGGTGGCATCTCTGGCACTGGTTGGCCTTGCATGGAATAAAGATTGGCCACCATATGTTGTAAAGACTTCACTAGATCATCTTGTGCCTTCAGCTTGGCCTAGTTTTCATCTTGTTCTTTCTTGGTGTCAATCAGTCGAGTCTACAATATGGCAATGCAAATGTCATTCATGTTGAAATGCAAATATGCAGGACCATGAAGGATCAATGAAGAATCACTGACCTGAATATCCTCAATAATGCTCACGGAATGTGGTACGTGACGCTCTACGGTAGGAGTAGAGCCAGTACAATTGATCATTGATCCTTGTACAATGGCCACAAGAGGGTCAAGCGGTAGCACGTGAGGATCAACATCAGGCCCGTACATCTCCTTCAATTTTTTGGTGTAGTTCTCTCCATCTGACCGGGCTTTAGAGCTGATCCAGTCCCTCTCTGGGTGGAGAGGGTCCTTGTCCTTGTCGTCTTTGGTACGTTTTATGGTCCATGCCTCGAAGTAAGTGATATCCTTGCCAGTGTCTTCTTTCTGCAAAAGAAAGCGATCCAAACAATCAAGGGAATGCTCACAAATGAAAGAGAACATGATGAAAAGAAAAGGATGTGGTTGCCTACATGTTTTGAGACGACACCTGGGATGGTGAGGTTGCCTTTACGGTGTCCTCGACCCCCATCAAATTACGCCGTTCAGATATTGCTTTGTGTTCATCCTGCCACCTTGGATCTGTCCACCGTTCGACGATCTTCTCCCAGCACGGACGTTTGTCAGCGCACCACCGAGGAATCACCTGTAAATTAAACAAATACATCTTATTAAGGATTCTAATTTTGCGGTAATGTAGGGAATAGCAAGCATCCATCGTCAATTGCCTTGAAGTAATTGTCCCGTCAAAGATGCGTCCCTCGAGCCTCCTGTTTGGAAATCCTATGGTTGAGATAGTCCGCGTGATACTTGACCACTAACCAGACGCGCTCCTCATAGTGCATGTCATGGACTAGTTTCTTGGCAATATTATCAACCACCACATTTGCACGATCCTTCTGATCCTCAACGCATGTATAGAAATCCTACAAACATGCATACATGTGAGAAGGGTTAAATCATGACTATGGCAAATTTAAACCTTTTGGTATTGACATTTAGGTGTTTGAAAGGACTTACCCAGAAATCGTTGACCACTCGCATGGCTCTGTTATCATAAACCCTTTGACGCATATCCAGGAAATCCGGTGCAAGTTTGTAGTGATCCCATGACCAAGCTGGCTCAATGATACCATTCGGTAAAGTGAGCAGTCCAGGGTAATTTAACCTACAAAGACCCCCAATGATGCCACTCGGTGACCGTGGCAGACGCCTCTCACCGCCTTTTACTAAGCTTCTGCATTACGAAGAGTGAAGTCATATTATATGTGAGGAAATGACAAAAGGTACAATTTATATGGGATGAGTCAAGATAACCACTTACTTCTCTCCCATTGGTTTAATCAACACGTCTCTATGCACATATGGACGTCTTGGAATCTTTGAAGGACCACATAGCCACACTTTCCCTCTGGAAGTAGTGCTGATAGTCGAACCACTCGGTTGCGAACCGCTCACCTCGTGGTGCTCTGTCACCCGTGAGGGTCCATCCCCACCCTCAGAAATCTGACGAACAACCAGCCTTCTCTCGGCGGCAGCGTCCTCCACCACCTCCTCCTCCTCATCCTCCATCGCCTCCTCCACAAAATCCTCCTCGTCCTCTTCCTCCCACGCCTAATCCCCATCCTCTGTTTCCTCCTCCTGAGCACGGTGAAGCACTGTATCAGAGGGGCAAGGAGAAGAAAGAGGTGCTCTACTCCGGGCTGCTTTACGTACTCCTCGTCCGCCTCCTCCTCCTACCTCACCTACTCCCCCTCCTCGTCCCCCTACTTCCCCTCCTACTCCCCCTCGCCCCCCTCCTCGTTCGCCTCCTCCTCCTGCCTCACCTACTCCCCATCCTCATCTGCCTCCTCCTCCTGCCTCACCTAGTTGTTGGAAATATGCCCTAGAGGTAATAATAAATTGATTATTATTATATTTCCTTGTTCAGATAATCGTTTATTATCCATGCTAGAATTGTATTGATAGGAAACTCAGATACATGTGTGGATACATAGACAACACCATGTCCCTAGTAAGCCTCTAGTTGACTAGCTCGTTGATCAATAGATGGTTACGGTTTCCTAACCATGGACATTGGATGTCGTTGATAACGGGATCACATCATTAGGAGAATGATGTGATGGACAAGACCCAATCCTAAGCATAGCACTAGATCGTGTAGTTCATATGCTATAGCTTTTCTAATGTCAAGTATCATTTCCTTAGACCATGAGATTGTGCAACTCCCGGATACCGTAGGAATGCTTTGGGTGTATCAAACATCACAACGTAACTGGGTGACTATAAAGGTGCATTACAGGTATCTCCGAAAGTGTCTGTTGGGTTGGCACGAATCGAGACTGGGATTTGTCACTCCGTGTAAGGAGAGGTATCTCTGGGCCCACTCGGTAGGACATCATCATAATGTGCACAATGTGACCAAGGAGTTGATCACGGGATGATGTGTTAGGAACGAGTAAAGAGACTTGCCGGTAACGAGATTGAACAAGGTATCGGGATACCGACGATCGAATCTCGGGCAAGTATCATACCGATAGACAAGGGAATTGTATACGGGATTGATTAAGTCCTTGACATCGTGGTTCATCCGATGAGATCATCGTGGAACATGTGGGAGCCAACATGGGTATCCAGATCCCGCTGTTGGTTATTGACCGGAGAACGTCTCGATCATGTCTGCATGTCTCCCGAACCCGTAGGGTCTACACACTTAAGGTTCGGTGACGCTAGGGTTATAGAGATATTAGTATGCGGTAACCCGAAAGTTGTTCGGAGTCCCGGATGAGATCCCGGACGTCACGAGGAGTTCCGGAATGGTCCGGAGGTAAAGAATTATATATAGGAAGTGCTATTTCGGCCATCGGGACAAGTTTCGGGGTCATCGGTATTGTACCGGGACCACCGGAAGGGTCCCGGGGGTCCACCGGGTGGGGCCACCTGCCCCGGGGGGCCACATGGGCTGTAGGGGTGTGCCTTGGCCTATATGGGCCAAGGGCACCAGCCCCAAGAGGCCCATGCGCCAAGAGATGGGAAAAGGGGAGAGTCCTAAAGGGGAAGGCACCTCCGAGGTGCCTTGGGGAGGATGGACTCCTCCCCACCCCCTTGGCCGCACCCTTCCTTGGAGGAAGGGGCAAGGGCTGCGCCTCCCCCTCTCCCTTGGCCCTATATATAGTGGGGAAAAGGAGGAGCAAACCAATCTAAGGCCTGGCGCCTCCCTCTCCCTCCCGTGACACATCTCCTCCTCCCGCAGCGCTTAGCGAAGCCCTGTTGGAATCCCGCTACTTCCACCACGCCGTCGTGCTGCTGGATCTCCATCAACCTCTCCCTCCTCCTTGCTGGATCAAGGCGTGGGAGACGTCTCCTTCCGTACGTGTGTTGAACGCGGAGGTGCCGTCCGTTCGGCGCTAGGATCATCGGTGATTGAATCACGACGAGTACGACTCCATCAACCCCGTTCTCTTGAACGCTTCCGCGCGCGATCTACAAGGGTATGTAGATCCACTCCTCCCTCGTTGCTAGATGACTCCATAGATTGATCTTGGTGACACGTAGGAAAATTTTGAATTTATGCTACGTTCCCCAACAGTGGCATCATGAGCTAGGTCTATGCGTAGTTTCTATGCACGAGTAGAACACAAAGTAGTTGTGGGCGTTGATTTTGTTCAATATGCTTGCCGTTACTAGTCTTATCTTGATTCGGCGGCATCGTGGGATGAAGCGGCCCGGACCGACCTTACACGTACTCTTACGTGAGACCGGTTCCACCGACAAACATGCACTAGTTGCATAAGGTGGCTGGCGGGTGTCTGTCTCTCCCACTTTAGTCGGATCGGATTCGATGAAAAGGGTCCTTATGAAGGGTAAATAGCAATTGGCATATCACGTTGTGGTTTTGCGTAGGTAAGAAACGTTCTTGCTAGAAACCCATAGCAGCCACGTAAAACATGCAAACAACAATTAGAGGACGTCTAACTTGTTTTTGCAGGGTATGCTATGTGATGTGATATGGCCAAAAGGATGTGATGAATGATATATGTGATGTATGAGATTGATCATGTTCTTGTAATAGGAATCACGACTTGCATGTCGATGAGTATGACAACTCGAGACACGAGATGGAGATCATGATGATGGAGATCATGGTGTCATGCCGGTGACAAGATGATCATGGAGCCCCAAGATGGAGATCAAAGGAGCTATGATATTGGCCATATCATGTCACTATTTTGATTGCATGTGATGTTTATCATGTTTTATACATCTTATTTGCTTAGAACGACGGTAGTAAATAAGATGATCCCTCATTAAAATTTCAAGAAGTGTTCTCCCCTAACTGTGCACCGTTGCTACAGTTCGTCGCTTCGAAGCATCCACGTGTTAATCGGGTGTGATAGATCCTTTCGTTCACATACAACGGGTGTAAGCAATTTACACATGCAAAAACACTTAGGGTTAACTTGACGAGCCTAGCATGTGAAGACATGGCCTCGGAACACAGAGACCGAAAGGTCGAGCATGAGTCGTATAGAAGATACGATCAACATGAAGATGTTCACCGACGTTGACTAGTCCGTCTCACGTGTTAATCGGACACGGCCTAGTTCACTCGGATCATGTAATCACTTAGATGACTAGAGGGATGTCTATCTGAGTGGGAGTTCATAAGATGAACTTAATTATCCTGAACATAGTCAAAAGGATTTTGCAAATTATGTCGTAGCTCACGCTATAGTTCTACTGTTTAGATATGTTCCTAGAGAAAAATTAGTTGAAAGTTGATAGTAGCAATTATGCGGACTAGGTCCGTAAACTGAGGATTGTCCTCATTGCTTCTTAGAAGGCTTATGTCCTTAATGCACCGCTCAGTGTGCTGAACCTCGAACGTTGTCTGTGGATGTTGCGAACATCTGACATAACCATTTTGATAACTACGTGATAGTTCAGTTAAACGGTTTAGAGTTGAGGCACCAAAGACGTTTTGAAACGTCGCGAAACATATGAGATGTTTTCGAGGGCTGAAATTGGGATTTCAGGCTCGTGCCCACGTCAAGAGGTATAAGACCTCCGACGATTTTCTTAGCCTACAAACTAAGGGAGAAAAGCTCAATTGTTGAGCTTGTGCTCAGATTGTCTGAGTACAACAATCATTTGAATCAGTGGGAGTTGATCTTCCAGATGAGATAGTGATGTTTCTCCGAAGTCATTACCACCAAGCTGCTAGAGCTTCGTGATGAACTATAATATATCAGGGACATATATGATGATCCTTGAGATATTCGCGATGTTTGACACCACAAAAGTAGAAATCAAGAAGGAGCATCAATTGTTGATGGTTGGTGAAACCACTAGTTTCAAGAAGGGCAAGGGCAAGAAGGGATACTTCATGAAACGGCAAATCAGCTGCTGCTCTAGTGAAGAAACCCAAGGTTGAACCCAAACCCAAGACTAAGTGCTTCTGTAATAAGGGGAACAGCCACTGGAGCAGAATTACCCTAGATACTTGGTAGATGAGAAGGCTGGCAAGGTCGATAGAAGTATATTGGATATACATTAGTAATGTGTACTTTACTAGTACTCCTAGTAGCACCAGGGAGATACATCGGTTCGGTTCTAAAGTGTTAGTAACCGTACTAGTGAAACCAGCTGCTCACGGCGAACCATATGACTGGAGCGGACGCACCATGACGATATAGTCTCTGGTGTGGGATAGCATTACCCATTGATTGGAATCATTACAAACGCATAGAAGCCAGCGACGTCTACACATCTAAGCTCTCATAATGAGTGTATGGTCGCCTTACGTGCGCTTGCACCTATAGAGCATTGGTCGATTGCGTTGAGCATAGATCATATGGATTATGTCTATCGCAATACAGATGTCTATTCATTTCAAGAGAATAATGGTTACTCTGTTTATTTGAATAATACCTTCAATGGCCTTACACCTAAAATGAATGGTTTATTGAATCTCGATCGTAGTGATACACATGTTCATGCCAAAAGATAGTAATGATAGTACCACCTACTTGTGGCACTGCCACGTAAGTCATATCGGTATAAAACGCATGAAGAAGCTCCATGTTGATGGATCTTTGGGCTCACTCGTTTTGAAAAGTTTGAGACATGCGAACCATGTCTATTGGTGTATATGCATGAAGAAACTCCATGCAAATGGACCGTTTGGACTCACTTGATTTTGAATCACTTGAGACATGCAAATCATACCAACATGGGCAAGATGACTGAAAGCCTCGTTTTCAGTAAAATGGAACTAGAAAGCAACTTGTTGGAAGTAATACATTTTGATGTGTGCAGTCCAATGAGTGCTGAGGCATGTAGTGGACATCGTTATGTTCTTACTTCACAGATGATTTGAGTAGATGTTGAGTATATTTACTTGATGAATCACGAGTCTGAATTATTGAAAGGTTCAAGTAATTTCAGGGTGAAGTTGAAAGATCGTCGTGACAAGAGGATAAAATGATCTATGATATGATCATAGAGATGAATATCTGAATTACGAGTTTGGCACAGAATTAAGACATTGTGGAAATTGTTTCACAACTGATACAGCCTGGAACACCATAGTGTGATGGTGTGTCCGAACATCATAACTGCACCCTATTGGATATGATGCATACCATGATGTCTCTTATCGAATTACCACGATAGTTTATGGGTTAGGCATTAGAGACAACCACATTCACTTTAAATAGGGCACCACGTAATTCCGATGAGATGACACCGTATGAACTATGGTTTAGAGAAACCTAAGCTGTCATTTCTTAAAAGTTTGGGGCTGCGACGCTTATGTGAAAAAGTTTCAGGCTGATAAGCTCGAACCCAAAGCGGATAAATGCATCTTCATAGGACACCCAAAACAGTTGGGTATACCTCCTGTCTCAGATCCGAAAGCAATAAGGGATTGTTTCTAGAATCGGTCCTTTCTCGAGGAAAAAGTTTCTCTCGAAAGAATTGAGTGGGAGGATGGTGGAGACTTGATGAGTATTGAACCGTCTCTTCAACTAGTGTGTGGCAGGGCACAGGAAGTTGTTCCTGTGGCACCTACACCAATTGAAGTGGAAGCTTATGATAGTGATCATGAAACTTCAGATCAAGTCACACAAACCTCGTGGGATGACAAGGATGCGTACTACTTCAGAGTGGTACGTAATCATGTGTTGGAAGTCATGTTGCTAGACAACAATGAACCTACGAGCTATGGAGAAGCGATGGTGGGCCTGGATTCTGATAAATGGCTTGAGGCCATATAATCCGAGAGAGGATCCATATATGAAAACAAAGTGTAGACTTTGGAAGAACTACTTGATGGTCGTAAGGCTGTTGAGTACAGATGGATTTTAAAAAGGAATACGGACAATGATGGTAAATGTCACCATTAAGAAAGCTCGACTTGTCGTTAAGATGTTTTCCGACAAGTTCAAGGAGTTGACTACGATGAGACTTTCTCACTCGTAGCGATGCTAAGAGTCTGTTGGAATTATATTAGCGATTACTGCATTATTTATGAAATCTTGCAGATAGGATGTCAAAACATTGTTTCCTCGACGATTTTCTTGAGGAAAGGTTGTATGTGATACAACCGGAAGGTTTTGTCAATCCTGAAAGATGCTAATAAGTATGCAAAGCTCCAGCAATCCTTCTGAGGACTGGAGTAAGCATCTCGGAGTTGGAATGTATGCTTTGATGAGATGATCAAAGATTTTGGGTGTATACAAAGTTTATGAGAAACTTGTATTTCCAAAGAAGTGAGTGGGAGCACTATAGAATTTCTGATGAGTATATGTTGTTGACATATTGATCAGAAATGACGTAGAATTTCTGGAAAGCATATAGGGTTATTTGGAAAGTTTTTCAATGGAAATGGATTAAGCTACTTGAATCAGAGCATCAAGATCTATAAGGATAGATCAAAACGCTTAAGGTAGCTTTCAAATGAGCACATACACGATGACAACGATATCACTGACCATGATAATATTGGAATAGGTGTTGTCAAATATGGATTCAGTCCAGAGACGAAGAACAGTTCTGCCTGAGTCGCTACTAAAGACATGAAGATATAAGAACTCTCAAAGCTCGAGCCACGCAGAAAAGACGGAAAGAAGACGAGCTAAGCACGATCCCGTCCCTATGACCCTAAGCACCGAGAACTACGACCCGAGTGCTTAGCCGTGATATACAATGCAACCTGAAGTGTGCCTGCCATGAGTCAGTCAAGGGGTACAAGATGATCCAATGAATGGATCACAGGACAGCGGTCAAAGTTATCCTTAGTAACTAGTGGACTAAGGAAGTTTCTGGTTATGGAGGTGGTAAAAAGAGTTCGTCGTAAAGGGTTACGTCGATGCAAGCTTAAACACCTATCCGGATAGCTCTGTAGAGATACCGGATGCATATAATGGAGCAACAATTTAGAATAGCTCCAAGTAGAACAGTTATTTGGAATAGCTCCAAATAGACGTGGTAGCTACATCTAGGAGATGACATAGAGATTTGTAAAGCACACACGGATCTGAAAGGTTCGGACCCGTTGACTAAAACCTCTCTCACAAGCAACATGATCAAACCTAAAACTCATTGAGTGTTAATCACATAGTGATGTGAACTAGACTACTGACTCTAGTAAACTCTTGTTAGTCACATGGCGATGTGACCTGTGAGTGTTAATCACATGGCGATGTGAACTAGATTATTGACTCTAGTGCAAGTGGGAGACTGTTGGAAATATGCCCTAGAGGCAATAATAAAGTATTATTATATTTCCTTGTTCATGATAATCGTTTATTATCCATGCTATAATTGTATTGATAGGAAACTCAGATACATGTGTGGATACATAGACAACACCATGTCCCTAGTAAGCCTCTAGTTGACTAGCTCGTTGATCAATAGATGGTTACGGTTTCCTGACCATGGACATTGGATGTCGTTGATAACGGGATCACATCATTAGGAGAATGATGTGATGGACAAGACCCAATCCTAAGCATAGCACTAGATCGTGTAGTTCGTATGCTAAAGCTTTTCTAATGTCAAGTATCATTTCCTTAGACCATGAGATTGTGCAACTCCCGGATACCGTAGGAATGCTTTGGGTGTGCCAAACGTCACAACGTAACTGGGTGGCTATAAAGGTACA
This sequence comes from Triticum urartu, assembly GCF_003073215.2. Classification (NCBI taxonomy): domain Eukaryota; kingdom Viridiplantae; phylum Streptophyta; class Magnoliopsida; order Poales; family Poaceae; genus Triticum; species Triticum urartu. The sequence goes on along the minus strand of NC_053026.1, from coordinate 120,074,773 downwards.
TTACAGGTATCTCCGAAAGTGTCTGTTGGGTTGGCACGAATCGAGACTGGGATTTGTCACTCCGTGTAAGCGGAGAGGTATCTCTGGGCCCACTCGGTAGGACATCATCATAATGTGCACAATGTGATCAAGGAGTTGATCACGGGATGATGTGTTACGGAACGAGTAAAGAGACTTGCCGGTAACGAGATTGAACAAGGTATCGGGATACCGACGATCGAATCTCGGGCAAGTCATCGTACCGCTAGACAAAGGGAATTGTATACGGGATTGATTAAGTCCTTGACATCGTGGTTCATCCGATGAGATCATCGTGGAACATGTGGGAGCCATCATGGGTATCCAGATCCCGCTGTTGGTTATTGACCGGACATCTCGGTCATGTCTGCATGTCTCCCGAACCCGTAGGGTCTACACACTTAAGGTTCGGTGACGCTAGGGTTGTAGAGATATTAGTATGCGGTAACCCGAAATGTTGTTCGGAGTCCCGGAGAGATCCCGGACGTCACGAGGAGTTCCGGAATGGTCCGGAGGTAAAGAATTATATATAGGAAGTGCTATTTCGCGGCCATCGGGACAAGTTTCGGGTCATCAGAGTATTCGTGCGCTCCGAGCGCACACCACGCACGAGCACAAAAGGGTCCCGGGCTCCAACCGGTCAGGGACACCCGAGCGCGCCCGGGGGAACTACATGGGCACGTCAGGGGCAGCAGCTTGCCCAATCACGGGCCGGCATCCGCGAGCCCCACAGCGAGGCACCCAGCCCAGAAGCCATGGGAAAAACCAGCGAACGCCGAAGAAGGCAGGAAGGCACCGCCGAGAGTGCATTAGGGAAGGAGCCACATCCTCCCGCAGCGCCCCGGCGGCCCACTCCCTTGAGAAGGGCAAGGGCTGCGCCCCCCCTTCTTGCCTCTATATATATGGGGAAAAGGAGGAAGGCAAACCCAATCTAACGGCCTTGGCGCCGTCCCTCTCCCTCTTCGTGACACATCTACCTTCCTCCCCGCGCGAGCGCCAGCGAAAGCCACCCGTATGGAATCAGCCGATCCGCTCGCTAATCCAAGGAGACGTGCGCCTCTCCCGCAGCGTAAAAGCCCGTGACCCAGCAGGGAGACATGGTCGGAAACTTGCATGAAGTTATTGAACCGTCACCTCCTGGGATAGCGGGGAGACGTCTCCGTTCCGTACGTGTGTTGAACGCGGAGGTGCCGTCCGTTCGGCGCTAGGATCATCGGTGATTTGGATCACGACGAGTACGACTCCATCAACCCCGTTCTCTTGAACGCTTCCGCGCGATCTACAAGGGTATGTAGATCCACTCCTCCCTCGTTGCTAGATGACTCCATAAATTGATCTTGGTGACACGTAGGAAAATTTTGAATTATGCTACGTTCCCCAACAGTGGCATCAGAGCTAGGTCTATGCGTAGTTACTATGCACGAGTAGAACACAAAGTAGTTGTGGGCGTTGATTTGTTCAATATGCTAGCCGTTACTAGTCCTATCTTGATTCGGCGGCATCGTGGGATGAAGCGGCCCGGACCAACCTTACACGTACGCTTACGTGAGACCGGTTCCACCGACTGAACATGCACTAGTTGCATAAGGTGGCTGGCGGGTGTCTGTCTCTCCCACTTTAGTCGGATCGGATTCGATGAAAAGGGTCCTTATGAAGGGTAAATAGCAATTGGCATATCACGTTGTGGTTTTGCGTAGGTAAGAAACGTTCTTGCTAGAAACCCATAGCAGCCACGTAAAACATGCAAACAAACAATTAGAGGACGTCTAACTTGTTTTTGCAGGTATGCTATGTGATGTGATATGGCCAAAAGGATGTGATGAATGATATATGTGATGTATGAGATTGATCATGTTCTGTCAAGGGAATCACGACTTGCATGTCGATGACGAGACAACTTCGAAGACACGATGATGGAGACATGATGATGGAGATCATGGTGTCATGCCGGTGACAAGATGATCATGGAGCCCCAAGATGGAGATCAAAGGAGCTATATGATATTGGCCATATCATGTCACTATTATTTGATTGCATGTGATGTTTATCATGTTTTTACATCTTGTTTACTTAGAACGACGGTAGTAAATAAGATGATCCCTCATAAAATTTCAAGAAAGTGTTCCCCCTAACTGTGCACCGTTGCGACAGTTCGTTGTTTCGAAGCACCACGTGATGATCGGGTGTGATAGATTCTTCGTTCACATACAACGGGTGTAAGCCAGATTTACACATGCAAACACTTAGGTTGACTTGACGAGCCTAGCATGTACAGACATGGCCTCGGAACACAGAAGACCGAAAGGTCGAGCATGAGTCGTATAGAAGATACGATCAACATGAAGATGTTCACCATTGACTAGTCCGTCTCACGTGATGATCGGACACGGCCTAGTTGACTCACGGATCATGTATCACTTAGATGACTAGAGGGATGTCTATCTGAAGTGGGAGTTCATAAGATGA
>NC_053026.1:120058035-120071289 GCF_003073215.2 Triticum urartu | reverse complement strand
TAATGGATCAATCATACCTAGAGGGTTCAACCATAATATAGAATCATACGACGGCACAACAGATCCTGCGGTATGAATCGAGGATTTCCTCCTGCACATCCATATGGCCCGCCGTGATGACCTACACGCCATCAAATACCTCCCACTCAAACTCAAAGGACCAGCTCGACATTAGCTCAACAGCTTGCCAGCAGAGTCCATTGGCTGTTGGGAAGATCTGGAAGCCGCATTCCTCGACAACTTTCAGGGCACTTATGTGCAACCACCAGATGCCGATGACTTGAGCCACATAATTCAGCAGCCAGAGAAATCGGCCAGGCAATTCTGGACACGGTTCCTAACAAAGAAAAATCAAATCGTCGACTGTCCGGATGCAGAGGCCCTAGCAGCTTTTAAGCACAACATCCGCGACGAATGGCTCGCCCGGCACCTTGGCCAGAAAAAGCCGAAATCTATGGCAGCCCTCACGACACTCATGACCCGGTTTTGTGCGGGAGAGGACAGCTGGTTGGCTCGCAGCAATAACATATCAAAGAACCATGGTACTTCGGATACCAAGGACGGCAGTAGCAGGTCACGTCGCAACAAACATAAGCGCCGCATTAACAGCGACAATACCGAGGATACGACAGTCAATGCCGGATTCAAAGGCTCTAAACCCGGTCAGCGGAAAAAGCCATTCAAAAGAAGCACTCTGGGCCCGTCCAGTTTGGACCGTATACTCGATCGCTCGTGTCAAATACACGGCACCCCCGACAAGCCAGCCAACCACACCAATAGGGATTGTTGGGGTTCAAGCAGGCCGGCAAGTTAAATGCCGAAAACAAAGATAAGGGGCACATAGCGATGACGAGGAGGAGCCCCGGCAGCCGAACACCGGAGGACAGAAGAGGTTCCCCCCACAAGTGCGGACGGTGAACATGATATACGCAACCCACATCCCCAAGAGGGAGCGGAAGCGTGCGCTCAGGGACGTATATGCGTTGGAGCCAGTCGCCCCAAAGTTCAACCCATGGTCCTCCTGTCCGATCACCTTCGATCGCAGGGACCACCCCACTAGTATCCGTCATGGCGGATTCGCCGCACTGGTCCTAGACCCAATCATTGATGGATTTCACCTCACTCGAGTCCTTATGGATGGCGGCAGCAGCCTGAACCTGCTTTACCAGGACACAGTGCGCAAAATGGGTATAGACCCCTCAAGGATCAAACCCACAAAAACGACCTTTAAAGGCGTCATACCAGGTGTAGAGGCCCATTGCACAGGCTCAGTCACACTGGAAGTGGTCTTCGGATCCCCGGATAACTTCCGAAGCGAAGAGTTAATCTTCGATATAGTCCCGTTCCGCAGTGGTTATCATGCACTGCTCGGGCGAACCGCATTTGCGAGATTCAATGCGGTACCGCATTATGCATACCTCAAGCTCAAGATGCCAGGACCTCAGGGGGTCATTACAGTTAATGGAAACACAGAGCGCTCTCTCCGAACGGAGGAGCACACTGCGGCCCTCGCAGCGGAAGCGCAAAGCAGCCTCTTAAGGCAATCCACTAGTTCGGCATTTAAGGACCCGACACCTTCAAGCGCGCCCGGAGTAATCGGCAACAGGACCGCCTGGCACGTTCCGAGCTCGCATAGCAATGCGGCCCCCACCCCGGCCCAACCCAAACGGCGAAATCATGCCACGCGTACATAATTACGCATTAAAAATACCATGGGCACAGGGGAAGGGGGCACGACTACGGCACGCCCCAAGACGCGCTTACCACACTAGGGGCTTCCCGCTTTGTTATTTTTCTCTCTTTCAGGACATTAATCTCTGGAAACCCTGTCCGGCAGCATGATTGCCGAACACATGATGCAGCAACCAAGGAGGCAGAAAGCTACATCACACCACGGAACTCCCAGGTGGATTACGATAACGAGTGAAATACTTGCTTTAATATTATTCCTCAGCTTGCCCTTGGAGGGGACATAGTCCTACTTTTTGCTTATCGCACTACCTGTATCATTCTGCTCTAACGCATGTTTTTTTAATAAACAATGCATTGCATTAAGGCTTTTATTGCATTCTTCTATATATATATATGTTCATTTGGACATCCAGCACCCGTACACTCTGGTACGGCCAATACGCTAGGGGCTAAGCATACCCCAATACGGCGTGAGAAGTCCGAACACTTTCGACAGTGCGGCACCCCGAACTTATAGCATTATATGCATCAGCTCCGAATCATGTCTTGGGTCAATAGTTGGGTTTGCCCGGCTCCCATGTTTTGGTACCTTACGTTCCGCTATATCGGCTAAGGTAGCACTGGGAGAACTACTGCGATTGTGCCCCGGTTCGGCTGGGCTAAGCACCTCAATAGAGAAAGCTAAAACTGAATGTCATGATAAGGCGAGAGACTGGTCGCTGTTCGAGAGGTTTTCGAGTCCTTAAAGACTTATGCTGCTTAGAGCGAGGAGTCGGCCCTGTCCGGCTTAAGGCGTGTATCACGCCCCGAATTCGGCCTTCCAAATACTAGGGGCTTCACCGAAATTTAAAATTATAGAATTCTATGGCTAAGTGAGAGTGATAACACATTATAGTCCGATTGCCTTGTTCGTTGTGCTGAGCACCTCCCTCGAAGGACCCAAAAATGGGAACAAGAGTGCTCAGGTTTATCCCGAACACCCCAGCACTCGTGGCATGGGGGCAGAAGCCGACGACTAGCCATCTCTCAGATTTAATAAACAGCCGAACAGAAGGTAATATTCTAAATTCAAACAAGCGGTGCATAGCGATTCTAAATTCATAATAAAGGATTACACGAGCAAGTTCATTCAAATATTACATCTTTTGCACATTCGTCCACTACGAGACGGGCACCCTTCAGGACACCCTCATAGTACATCTTGGGGTGGCGATGCTCCTTGCCCTGGCGGCCCTTCCTTGATCAGCTTCACGGCTCTAGCTTGGCCCATTGCACCTTCACACGGGCGAAAGCCCGGCGTGCACCTTCGATGCAGACGGACCGCTTGACGACTTCTAGCCGTGGGCAGGCATCCACAAGCCGCCTCACCAGGCTGAAGTAGCTGTTCGGAAGGGCGTCGCCAGGCCACAGCCGGACTATAAAGCCCTTCATGGCCTGTTCGGCCGCCTTGTGTAGCTCGACCAGCTGCTTTAGCTGGTCGCTCATAGGCACCGGGTGTTCGGTCCCAGTATATTGGGCCCAGAACAACTTCTCCGTTGAGCTTCCCTCCTCGGCCTGGTAAAACATTGCGGCATCCGACATGCTGCGGGGCAAATCTGCGAATGCTCCTGGAGAGCTCCGGATTCGGGTAAGTAACAAGTAATTTACTTTCACATGCTTGCTTTGCATATAGAATGCCTTACCCGCCGCTATCTTCTTCATCGCATCAATCTCCTGGAGGGCCTTTTGGGCTTCGCCTTGGCACTCTTTGTGCTCTCGAGGGCCGCGGCAAGCTCAGACTCTCGCGTCTTCAAGTCAAGCTCCAACACCTCGTGCTTCGTCACGAGAGCGTGGAGCTCTTGCTGCACCTCGCCCACCCGTGCCTCATGCCTTTTCCCGCTCGGTGCGCTCCTTGGCCGCTTTGTTTTCGGCCTCGGATAGCGCTTGCTTCAGGGTCGCCACCTCGGTCGTGGCCCCTGGCAAATTTACGATGATCCTGTCATTTTGCAATCGCATTCTTTTTATACATATCCATAGACTAGGTACTACTTACCTTTGTTCTCCTCGAGCTGCCTCTTGGCAAGGCCGAGCTCGTCCTTGGACCCTTTAAGGTCCTGCTTCAGTGCGCGACCTCCGCAGTCAGTGCGGCAGATGCCAGCAGCGAAGCCTGCATACGCATATTGACATACTTATATTAGACTCCTGCGATATTGTTTGATCCTCTGTTCGGCTTTTCTTTGTGAACACCGAACAGAGCATCAGGGGCTACTGTCTATGCGGTAATATTTTTCCCTATATTTCAAAAACTTACCTCAAAGCCTGTTAGAAGGCTGGCACAGGCTTCAGTCAGTCCGCTCTTGGCGGACTGAACCTTCTGGACCACCGCACTCATAATAGTGCGGTGCTCCTTCGATGGAAGCGCTGCGAAGCGCTCCCAGCAGATTGTCCGGTGCCTCTGGATGGACAGAGGTCACCGGCACAGGCGTCTTGCCCCTCTTGGAAGGAGGCCGCCTGCCCGAGTCCGGAACCACTGGAGGTTCCGGCGCGGTGTTCGGCTGAGGGCCGAACTCGGAGCCCTCGGGGGCCTTGTTCCCTCTGCTCCCGGAGTCGGAAGGTCGCCTTGAGGCGCCTCCGGGACTGTCTCCCCTCGACCCGGTGCCTCTTGAGACAACACCTCGGCGTTGTCCGTAGGGCAAGGGGAGGTGGCGGTCGGAAGTGGATCGCTATCCATATCCGACGAGTCCAGGGAGCCGTCCGACGAGATACGTCGATACGGGTTCGGGGCGGTCTGCACAATCATAATTCGGCGTTAGGAGAAGCAGTGCGACAAAGGAATGCTATGAGTTACTCTGGTATCCGAATACTTACGACTTCGCCAGGGGCTTGGCCCTGAGCAGCCACTCGTCTTCGCCTTCGGCGGCGGTGGTGGAGTAGTCCGGAAGGAGAGTCCTTCCCTTCTTGGACCCTTCGCCCCCTAGTAGGGGCGGCCTTCCTTTTCTTGTCTCCCCTGACTGGAGGGGGAACATCTTCATCTTCCTCCTCGTCTTCGGGGAGGAGTGCGTCGCGGAGTTATCGGACGATGAGTCCGATAACACCTGGCGCCGGGAACTCTTTCGGGTTCCCTTGGCCTTCTTGGTCTTCTCCGGCACCTTGTAAGGAGCCGGAGTCAGCATCTCCGTCAGGAGAGCGTCCGCAGTGTCTTCGGGCAGAGGGGCGGACAGTTAATCTGCCCCGACGTCTCCACCCAGTCCTGTCAAAGGCATGGAGCTCAGACCCCGCACATGGTTAAGCTAGGGGAAATAAATATCCTACCAGATGTATAGAACTCACCGAATGCGCTCGGCGCTTCGCGCTTACCGCGGTCCTCGGTGAGAGAGGGAGGGACCTCGCGCCCTTGAACAGCACCTTCCAGACGTCCTTGTGCGACGTGTCGAAGAGCTCGCTCAGAGTCTGGTGCTGGGCCGGGTCGAACTCCCACAAGTTGAAGTCCCGTTGGCACGGGAGGATCCGGCGGATGAGCATGACCTGGACTATGTTGACAAGCTTGAGCTTCTTGCTTGCCATGTTCAGGATACATTTCTGGAGTCCGTCCAGCTCCACCGATGAACCCCAGACAAGCCCTTCTCTTTCCAGGAAGTGAGCCGTGTGGGAATCCGGATCGAAACTTGGGGGCAGCCACCCATTTGGTGTCGCGCGGCTCGGTGATGTAGAACCACGCCGATTGCCACCCCTTTATGGTCTCCACGAAGGAGCCTTCAAGCCATATAACGTTGGGCATCTTGCCCACCATGGCTCCGCCGCATTCTGCTTGTTGGCCTCCCACCACCTTCGGCTTGATATTGAAGGTCTTCAGCCACTAGGCCGAAGTGGGGCCGGATGCGGAGGAAAGCCTCACACACGACGATGAACGCCGAAATGTTGAGGATGAAGTTCGGGGCCAGATCATGAAAGTCCAGCCCGTAGTAGAACATGAGACCACGGACGAATGGATGAAGGGGAAACCCCAGTCCGCGGAGGAAGTGGTGGAGGAAAACTACCCTCTCATGAGGTTCCGGGGTAGGGACGATCTGCCCCGCAGCGGGCAGCCGATGCGCGATATTCGCGCTAAGTATCCGGCTCCGCGCAGCTTTTTGATGTGTTCCTCCGTAACGGAGGAAGCCATCCACTTGCCTCCCGCTCCGGACATGTTTGGAGAAGGTTGAGGAGAAAGATGTGGACTTGGGCGTTGGAGCTCGAGTGCGCAAGAGTGATGAGCAAGGAGGAAGAAGGCGTGGGTAGAAAAAGGTTAAACCTTGTCCCTTTATAAGGGCGGCCGAAACTATGCGCCCCCACTAGCCTGGTAAAACTCGCTTATCCCCCAAGCTCGTAATCGATGGCGCGGTTGGGTTACCCACGCCCGTATTGATGAGAATCCCGTAATAAGGGGGACACGATCTCTGCTTTGACAAGACGTGTCAAAAAACTGCCTCGCGTTATGTGCGGGGCTAGTTAAAGGAAACGGTTCGAATAATCACCGGGCCATGGCATAATGTCATGTTGCCAAAACAAGTCAGCAGATTAGATTTGTGGAAATATTATTCTCTCTACGGTGGTATGTGGAACTTATTTTGCAGGGTCGGACACTATCCTTGTATTCAAATTCTTCTGTGGTGTATTCGGAGGAGGAACCCGCCTTGCAATGCCGAAGACAACACTGCGCGCCGGACTCATCGTCATTGAAGCCTGGTTCAGGGGCTACTGAGGGAGTCCTGGATTAGGGGGTCTCCGGACAGCCGGACTATATCCTTTGGCCGGACTGTTGGACTATGAAGATACAAGATTGAAGACTTCGTCCCTGTCCGGATAGGACTCTACTTGGCGTGGAAGGCAAGCTAGGCAGTACGGATATGGATATCTCCTCCTTTGTAACCGACCTTGTGTAACCCTAACCCTCTCGGTGTCTATATAAACCGGAGGGTTTTAGTCCATAGGACAACAGACAATCATACCATAGGCTAGCTTCTAGGGTTTAGCCTCTCCGATCTCGTGGTAGATCAACTCTTGTAATTCATATCATCAAGAATAAATCAAGCAGGACGTAGGGTTTTACCTCCATCAAGAGGGCCCGAACCTGGGTAAAACATCATGTCCCCTGCCTCCTGTTACCATCCGCCTTAGACGCACAGTTCGGGACCCCCTACCCGAGATCCGCCGGTTTTGACACGACAGCCTGGACAGATCAATGGCGTCATTCTCATTTTGCAGAACAGCAGCAGGGGTCAGTGCTTGGCTGGTGGGTTGCATGGGCATCTTCACTTTGGAGGGCTTGGAGATGCGTGACAGATCTTCAGACTGCACACTGTGTTCAGGAGGTGCAGTGGCCAGAGGCTTCGCCCGTGAGACCTTTGGTGCAGGGGCAGGCTTTGAAGCTTTAGGCTTCTTCAGCTTCTTTGGCTTCGGTGGTGCAGGCGCTTCGTCAGATTCAGCATCGTCTGCAGGTTGATCCACGACTGCCCCTTGAACCATAATATGAGTGATGAGACCTTCCAGGTTGTAGAAGGGCCCAACAAGATTGGGTTCAGCTTCGCGTGAGCCATCGGCACGAGGAGCAGAGGGACCTGGGTTGAAGTCTAATCCCCGTGACTTCTTGTTTTCTTTGGCCGAGTTCCTGGCAAACTGAAGGTTGCGCTTGAACAGATTGTCGTCACGACACCATAGCAATGACGATGGGTCTGCATCTGCAGGCTGTGGTCCACGGACCATAAGGATAGAAGCCTGTTCAATGGCTTCAGCTCTAGACCTGGGTTGAAGATTTCTGTATAGAATGTCTCCCCATGGTCGTTTGATGGCATTGTTCTCAGCATACTCCTGGTTCACGAACCTGTACTTGAACCACTGTTCTGCCCAATATCTTCGAATCCATTGGATTCGAGTTTTTCGCTGATTGTAGTCCTCCTCTGGATCTATCTTGTACAGCTCATAGAGGTCAGGAGGCAAATCTCTTGAGGTGTTGCCACGACACTGTCTGCCACCCTTCCTTGCAGATTTCTCTGGTGCCATGAAGTTTAAACTGAAAGGCTTCAAAGCTGTCAAAGTCTTCCGTCTACTGGTCAGACAAGAACTGGCTTCAGGAGAATTTATATGATGTTGTAAGAATTCTGCAAATGAATGCAGACTATGAGAACCAAGGGATTCTCCCATGGACATGTACCTGTGACAGCATTAAGGTGCGAGGGAAGGGGAAGAGTCATATGCATTCTCAAAAGATTTTGAAGATAAATCAGTTTAGAAGACATTGACCTCATAGTGCGAAGACATTCACTCATAGATAGAGAGTTGGTTCCAGATTTGTACGAATCCACGAATAAGTACAAGTGAGGAATCTAACTACTTTGTGAAGCATAAGTGAACATACTAGGCATATTATGAGATGCAGTATGAAATAGATCCAACTTGTGTGAATAGAAACTGCTTGTGGTAGAAAAGGATGAATCTATCGGATCAAAGGGACCGTAAAAAGGAGTTTTATTTACCACACGAGGAACTGCTAGACGGAGTGGAGAGGAGGCCGAGCAGTTCGATCTTCCGTGCCCTAACTTGGCGACGGAGGACACCTACGGCGACGGCGGAGAAGACGATGTCCGCGGTCGGCGTGAAGACGGCGTCGGAGAGGTCGGCAGCGAAGCGCTTCGTCGCCGGCGTTCGTCGAGGGCTAGCGGTGGCGCTAGGGTTTGTGCGAGAGTGGAAGAAAGGATAATGACTGTGGTGAGGTGTGTATATATAGGGACAGGGACGGCACAGTGTTATTACACAGGTGCCCCTGGCGGTTCACATCTGAAGGACACGTGGCTATCATGCAACACATCGGAGGTTGTTCCACGTTCCCACGCACGCCTGATTGTCGGGTGGTCGTTCCCACTTCTCCGGGTTTCAGGTGAAAGGATTTAGCATTGAAAACGGATTAATGTTTGTCTCTGTGTCTTCTGCTGACAAGGATGCAGAGAAGACATTTTGACAGTGTCAATAGAATGCATATGATTTGGATAGATAGACTTAGGAAAGAAGCATAGAGGGGTTAGGGTCCGATCACATTCACTTAGTTCAAAAGATTCAGCAAGAAGCCATAGCTATAAGTGAATGCTGTAGAGGACAGAAACCAAATCAGTACGTTGAAGATAAACATGAGGACATGTTAACATTGAAGACAAACAGAAAGCGAAGACTTTGCAAATGTAACGCCATGTGAGAAACACTTCTTAGGGAAGAATTTGGTGGTGGCGTTACCCACCGTATAGGAAGTATTAGACCCAGACACGGCGCACAACTTTCGTGGCGCTCCGAAGTCAAATTCCACGTTAATGTATTCACACTCAGAATGCAAGTCTTCATTGATTGAAGACATACGTTACTTCGTGTGTTGCACATCTAAGTCATCAACATGCACAAGTGTTAGGAAGTGTGCCTGATCACAGGACATTTGAGGATTCCAAGATATTTAGCTCACACCGTAACTTGCAAAACCTCTTCTCATCCAAGGGCTTTGTGAAGATATCTGCCAATTGCTCTTCAGTGTTGACGTGTATGATATCAATATCTTCCTTCATAACATGATATCTGAGAAAGTGATGACGAATTTCAATGTTTCTTGTCTTCGAGTGCTGAACTGGGTTGTTGGCAATCTTGATGGCGCTCTCGTTGTCGCAGTAGAGTGGTACTGTAAGTGCATCTAGTGCCACCCCTAGTTGATTTTGGAGTATTGACGACAAACCTAGTTGAGGGACTAATGTGTTTGTGAGAATTGCAGGATAACACAGGTAGAAGTCCTATTGATTCGGTTTTACTACCAGAGATGACCCCTAAAAATGTATGAAGACATTGAAGTCAAAGGTGGTATATGAAGATATTCACATTGAAGACTATGACAAGAGAAGACACTATATGAAGCCTATGGAGCTCGAAGACTTAGATCTTTCGTAGTTCTTTTTCTTTTGTGTTGAGTCATAGGAACCACCGTACTGTTAAGTGGGGTCCAAGAGAACCAGTCAGAATGACTGAAGTGATGCCTAAACCAAAAACCTATGTCTTCGAGTGAAGACTATGAGAGCGAATCTTGTCCAGAGTCGGACAAGTCAGCTTTGCTTGTAGCCCAAGTAAAGTTGCCGTGTGAGTTTGAAATCTGACCGTTGGAACACGTGTCAGTTCCTTAGTGACCCAGGGTCATTTCGGACAAATCAGGTCGGGTTGCCAAGTGGCTATAAATAGCCCACCCCCTACAACCATAAACGGTTGGCTGCTCAGATTGAAAGCACGGCTTTTGTCGTTTGAGAGCAACCCACCTCGAAGCCTTTGAGAGAGAATTCCTTGCGAGGATAAAAGCCCTAACCACCCAGAGCCAGAGAGAATTGGGCATCACTTAAGTCTTCTTGTCTGTGTGATCTGAAGACTTATTACACTTGAGGACTGTGCATCCTCCAGCCGGTTAGGCGTCGCGTTCTGAGCATCCAAGAGACATTGTGGATTGCGTGAACGAAGTCTGTGAAGGTTTGGGAGTCTACCTTGAAGACTTACCAGAGTGATTGGGCGAGGTCTATGTGACCTTAGCTCAAGGAGAATACGGTGAGGACTGGGTGTCCTGAGCTGCGTGTTCAGGACTGGGTGTCCGGGACTGTGTGTCCTAAGGTTTAAATACCTAGCCGCTCCAACCAGACGTACAGTTGTCACAGCAACTGGAACTGGTTCAACAAATCATTGTCTTCAACGAGTCACTGGTTTCATCTTCACTTCACTTTACTTACTGTTACTCCTTGTGAAGTCATTGTATGTTTGCTCTATCATTTGTCTTCACTGAGTGACTGCGTGTTCTGTTTGGCATCACAATATCTTCCTACCTGATCCTTACTACCTAGCTGCTATTAGTCTTTGTGCTTTCACTTCATTGAATACTTGACTATGGTTTGCCTAGTGTAGTCTACCTTCCGCTGCATGGTAATAGGTTCAATTTTTCGTTTGTCCTCAAAACTCCCATGTTCTGAAGACTTTCATAAAAATCGCCTATTCACCCCCCCCCCTCTAGTCGATATAACGCACTTGCAGGTACTTGCTTCAATGAATGCCATAGTCTTTGAGTGTTTGCTTCATCCATAGAAGCTGAGCACAGCAAGATCCAGCAGCAATGTATTCAGATTCAGCAGTGGAGGGAGATACACAGTTCTGCTTCTTTGAAGACCAACATACAAGTGATCGTCCCAGAAAATGACATGTGCCTGATGTAGACTTGCGATCCACCTTGTCACCAGCATAATCAGCATCCGAGAATCCAACCAGATCAAACACTGAGCCCTTTGGATACCATAATCCTAATGTTGGGGTGTGAGCCAAATATCGAAGAATTCGCTTCACAGCTAAGTGATGCGATTCCTTTGGTGCCGCTTGGAATCGAGCACACATGCAAACACTAAGCATAATATCTGGCCTAGATGCACATAGATAAAGTAAAGAACCAATCATGGAGCGGTATACCTTTTGATTGAACTCTTTACCATTGTCGTCGGGACCCAGATGATGTTTGGCTAGCATTAGCATCGTGAAGCCTTTGCAGTCTTGCATCCCAAATTTCTTCAGGCAATCTTTGAGGTACTTCTCTTGAGATATGAAGATGCCGTTGCGTTGCTGACGTATTTGAAGACCAAGGAAGAACTTCAGCTCACCCATCATGGACATCTGATATTGCTCTTGCATCATATATCCAAACTCATCACTGTATTTCTGATTAGTGCAGCCGAAGATAATGTCATCCACATATATTTGGCACACAAACAGTTCACCATCATATGTCTTCATGAAGAGAGTGGGATCCAGGGAACCAGTTTGAAGCCTTTGCTCTTCAGGAAGTCTTGAGTGTGTCATACCAAGCACGAGGGGCTTGTTTGAGGCCATACAGTGCCTTGTTGAGCTTGTAAACCATGTCAGGATGTTTTGGATCTTCAAAGCCAGGCGGTTGTGCAACATACACTTCTTCTTCAATCTTGCCATTGAGAAAAGCGCTCTTCACATCCATTTGATACAGAAGAATGTTATGATGATTTGCATAGGCCAGCAGTATGCGTATGGCTTCAAGCTAGCCACAGGAGCAAATGTTTCATCGAAGTCAATCCCTTCAACTTGAGTGTATCCTTGAGCAACGAGACGAGCTTTGTTTCTGACAACTTGACCATGCTCATCTTGCTTGTTGCGATATATCCATTTAGTGCCTATGTATTTGCTTATGAGGATCAGGACGCTTGACCAGTTCCCATACATTATTCAGCTCAAACTGTTGAAGCTCTTCTTGCATAGCTTGAATCCATTCAGGTTCCATGAAGGCTTCATCAACTTTCTTGGGTTCAGATATTGAGACGAATGCGAAGTGCCCACAGAAATTTGCTAGCCGTGTTGCCCTTGAATGAGTGAGTGGACCTGGTGCATTGATGCTATCAATTATTCTCTCAATCTGTACTTCATTTGCAACACAAGGATGAACAGGACGAAGATTTTGCTCTTGCCGATCATTGTCATCGTTAGAAGGATTGTCGTCAGGCTGAGCATTGTCTTCAGGTTGATCTGGTGCAGAGATGATGAGTTCCTCTTTAGGCTGAGCTTCAGACGGTATGATTTCTCCAGTTCCCATGAGTTTGATGGTTTCACTGGATGGAACTTCATCTAGCACATTTGGCAGGTGCTCTCTTTGCGAGCCGTTAGTCTCATCGAACCGCACATCCACAGTTTCAACCACTTTATAGTGAAAGAGGTTGAAGACTCTGTAGGAGTGCGAATCCTTTCCATATCCAAGCATAAAACCTTCATGTGCTTTCGGTGCAAATTTTGAAGTGTGATGTGGATCCTTGATCCAGCACCTGGCACCAAATACTCTGAAGTAACTGACATTTGGCTTCTTACCAGTGAGGAGCTCATAGGATGTTTTGTTCAGAAGCTTGTGAAGATAAACACGGTTGATGTCAGGACCCCGATTCTGAGTCACACCGATCTAGCCTGTAACACCTCATATTTACTTTGTGGCCTCACGCGCGGTATTCCCACGGGTGTCGCCTTACCATGGCCCGGGACCGTTTGCGCCTTTTGGCTCACGTATATGATAGTGTCGCTAGCATCCATATGACAGAGAACCCGGGCCGACATGACTAGTCGTGAACCCAAAGTGGCACTAACTTACGGGAACAGGCATACATGAATCAACATCGAGCATGTCGGTCAGCAGCGTGTGAATCCGGGCTGTAGCACTGGGCTAACAGGACTCCGGTAACCCGGGCTGTAGCAGGCTAGGCAGGACTCCGGATGTCACCGCGTGACATTTCCCCGAAGGGACAGACACAGGAACGAAGTGAAACACATGCCGGCCAGTCAAGTGTCCTGAGCAGTAGTGCTGGGCTAGCAGGACTCCGGTGAACCGGGCTGTAGCGGACTACTATGGCTCATGGAAGCACAAGACTACATTTCCCCATAAGAGAGGCTACCAAGGATAAACAACTAGGTTGTCGGATCCCACACATACCAAGCATTTCAATCATACACACAATATGCTCGATATGTGTAAATACAACATGGCAT